>NW_027513105.1:0-272201 GCF_048772815.1 Callospermophilus lateralis | reverse complement strand
ATTTACCTTCACCATCTAACAGAAACCCTATTGCTAAAGAAGTTTTTTTTTTTCCAAATCCTATACTCACTCTCCTTCCAAAACCTACCAACTATCTTCCTAATCTTACCTACTATCCCATTTTGACTCGATGTTCTCTTCCACATTCAATCATCCAATGTACAAGGTCCTATGCCATTGTATATGGATTTATCTGAGACATCTGTGCAGAAAGTAAGTCAACACTAAGTATCCCAATCACGGGCCCAATGCCCTTCAGGGCTTCAAATCTTAGATTTCTGTTTTCATACATATATTTCACCTACATATTCTTATAAATATTGTAGGTTCCCAATAACATTATTCATCCAGCAGAATATTTCCTAACACAGATTGAACATGTTATTAACCCTAACCATACACTCTTCCCTCAATCTAACTTTACAGAAGAGCAGGGAAAGAGTTGGTCTTACAAGACAGAAATTAAGGGATCTTTCACCTGCTGAGAACCTCAAAGGTCATTAAAGAAATGATCCCTGGAGAAGATGTAGGCAGCTATTAAGGACCTCAGAGAGCAAAAGTCATCTTCCATGGCAAACAACCTGGTCAGGATGAAGGGTTGTGTCGGAATCAGCCTCTCTCTTCTTAATGTAAAGAAGATGCAGCAAACCAGGCCTGTGTGGAGAGCTGTTCCTGGGTGCCTATGGTTGTATTCCATTCTAACTTGTGAAAATGTCAGAGTAAGTAGGTGCAGCCTCCATCTCATGGGACCCTTGGAAGCAACTGTTAGGACAAAGTGGTTGCCAAGGTAGGGACCTCATTCAGTTCCTGAAGGAAGTGACCTCACCTCACTTCCTTGGTGATGGCATTCTCTGAACTTGGCATCCAGGTAGCCAGGCATCCAGAGCCAGTCCCAGTCCCAGTCCCAGTGGTCAAAATTTTTCGGATTTACCAAAGACAGAGTCAGTCTTTCTTGGTACCTACTTATGTGAGGATGGCCAAATGCCAGGAAGGTCTGAAGAGGGGCCTTTCCTGAGAAAGCAGATAGTGGCTCACCACTGGCTCCTTACAGCTTCACAAAGTTTGCCACAGAGACTAGATCTGAGACAGGACAGCCCATTATGAGGGAATTTATTATGGCCCACTATCAAACGACACTCCATATTGTCACAGACGTACTTGGGGGTCTGTGTGGGTGTGGGTGTGGGTATTTGTTTGTGGTTTTGTCTCATGTTCTGAGAATAGGTAAGAAAGTCGGTTTGTTTGGTTTGGTGTGAACCGATTCTAGTAAGTCGTTTGACAAGGCTAGTCTTTCTATATCTGTGTATCCCACTGTGTCCATGGTTGTAGACAATAGAAAAGAGAATGCATAAATACATGTGTCCTTTCTAGTAGAAATCTTCCCAGCATTCATTCTGCCCAATTTATGAATGGTCTGCGGCTTGCCTAATGGTTGGGCGACACGTAATATCTTCTTAAGTTCCTGTTCTCTACCTGAATTATGGGCAATCTCCAGAATACGCTCATGGTATTGTGTCCAAGATATGTACCACCTCCACGCTCTGTGATACGGCCATCACTAGAGAGCTGAAGGAAATGATGAGCATCTCAGAAAACTCAGATATCAGTGTGACCAGGAAAGTCTCAGTGGAGAAACCCCGCTTTGGGCATTTTGCTTACATATCCTTCTGTTGCCCTGAATGTCAGGAAGGTCTTTGCCTCAGGCTACGCCTTTTTGAAGCCTGAAGAAAACAGTTTTCAAATGGAAATGTATGGACATTACCTGTGGCTCTTTCTTAATTGCTTTGGAAAGGGATGTGTCTGAATCAGCCTCTTGGCCCTGTGTGAGGCTGTGGCTTAGATTCTCAGCACCTGATGGATCTAAAGAAAAATCCCATGTGTGCATCCAAATCAAAAAGCCAAAAGAGCAGTAATTTTGGATGAAGTCTCTCACCTTCCTCTGTAAGGTTTCTGACTTCCATCATTGAGAATACAGATCCTTTGCGTCAAATGAGTTCTTCAAAGCCCTGCAGACACTAGACCATAGGTTCTTGGGTTTTCTCATGACTCCAATTAACATAAAGAATCTAAACCCCACAGTCAGTAGGCCTCAAAATCGAGAATAAGAGCAATATTAACGGCAGGCCTCTTTGAACACTCCTGGTTCACAGGAAGGATGTCCCGGCCACACTGACTTTAGGCAAATGGATGCAAGGGAGCTTATTTTGGACACTGTCTTGGGCTGTGCCCCTCATGGAAACCTCCAGCCAGAGGTTATGATGAGTGTCTATATGGAAGAAAATGAGGGCCATGTGGGAGTGTCTTGACTTTAATTGCGGTCATTTGTGTGGCGCTTGGAATAGATGACTGGGTCCACCTGGGCTTGAACACTGGTGTGATTCTCCTTAGAGACTGAGTTCTGGAACTTACCTCAAAGAAGTATTGCCTTGTATTGTGTTGGGATTTTAGGAGGCCACACATGAGAGTCGCCCTTGGAAAGTGAGATCTGGGCCCAGGTTGGCTTTCCACAGAGCACTGGGAATCTCGGGAAGGATATCACATGATTTTATTCTTAAAGACTTGGCAGCCATAGTTGCAAGTCAAAACACACATGGACCTCAAATTTTAGACCTCAGTAGGTCTGGCTTCATGGGACCTTTTGGCCTGTCTTTGGGAAGCCTTGCGTGTGATAGTTCTCCAGAGCTTTCATTGAAATGAGCTTCCTCTCCATTTAATTGTTCCTGAATGAATTGAAACCCACAGTGCCTCCAAGTTCACCCTTGAAAAATGGCTAGATAAACACCTTTAAATTTTTGACATTCCCATGACCAGGTGGCCATGGAGAACCTTTGGATGTCCTATTGATGACCATCAGTGTTCCAGACAGTGCCTTGATTGACTGGATTTCATGAAAATGGTGTAGAACAGAGATGCCAGTAATTTGGAGCCTGCTGAGTAGTCGGCCTAGAGCAGTGGTGTGCAGGTGTGTGTTAAAACATCTGTGGTCGGGTCATCTGCATCTGCCCTTCGCTTCCAAATGGTTTGTGACTGACATGCTACAAGCCACAGACCCTTGTATGTAAAGGCATCTTGTTATATGGAGAGGATTCAGGGCAATGTTTACAATCAGATTGCTATGGTCAAGGGGGCAAGCTATGTGGGATAGAAGCCTTGTTGGTGCATTCTCCTGCAGACCCTTACCCACCACACGTGACAGAACTCCCTCCATCACTGTGTCCCAGTTGAACTTCTTGTATTTCGTGAAGCAAATATCAAACTTCCAGTGCAGCTGCAAGAAACACCACAAAAATTGGAGGATGACCAATGGCTTCACATTCCACACTGGGAGACACTTAGCCACCAGTGGCCACAGTTTACCTACAAAGAGAGAATTCAGCACTGCTGCCTCATGTTCATTGGAAAATAAGAAACAATGTCCTCTAGGTCACATAGATTCTGACCCAGCTTTGATCGTCTCATTACAAAGGAAGCTAAAGCTCCTAAAAACAACCTCAGATGAAGTTTCTCAAGAAATCTTTAGGCCAGCAGAGCTCCATGTTTGTGGAGTTTTTACCCTGTCCCTTACTTTTGGAAACTCCTATACCACCTCCAAGGTTGTGAACTCCTGAGCATTTTATATTCCAGATGTGTATTCACAGATTTTCTAACTCTTCTCCTCTAATTGTGTCTTACTTGGGATGAAGGTAATGTCAAGGCATTGTTTTGAATACACATTGGATTCTTTTTCCAATTTTCCATTCGAAATACTGAATCCCTGACTGTCAGGGGTAGAAGGAATTCACCTTAAAGAATAGCCTGACACTTACAAGAAACAGCCCCCATGGAGACATCCTGTCTGGGAGACATCCTGTAGCCAACTGTGTCCCTGAGACATCCTGTTGCCATCTGTCTTCCTGAATCATCCTGAGTTTATCTCACCTTGTGAAGACATCCAGAAACTTCGGATAAGAGAGCTTTCCCATCTCCAGCATATAAATGCCCCTGTGTGAAAAATAAAATTTGCAGCTTGATCAGAACTCCTGTCATGCTGTCATCTCTCGTGTCTCTTGTCCCTTCATTCCTCCGCATCTAGGTTCGCTGCCCCTGTTGATGTGTCTTTCCAGCAGGGACTACTGGCACCCACTGACTGGGGCTCGAGCCTTTGACTCATTGGGAACCCCGTCCTCCTGGAAGACTTCATCAAGTGGAGCTTGCGATTGCCTCAGCAGACACCACCAAGAGACAGATCCAGGAGGAGAGTGGGGATGACGCACGGTGAGTGACCCACCATGGGACAAGCAGTTTCGCCACATGATTTGTTTTTGTCAGGCCTCAAGGAGTCCTTCAAGACATGGGGGTGTGTGTTAAGAAAAAGGACTTAAATTTTTTTTCTAATACATAGGAGAATTGTGTCCATGGTTTCACCTTGAAGTGACCATTGATGGTAAAAGATGGCTTAGAGTAAGAGACTGTTTAAAACATTATTATTAAACCTTTGGCCCAGAAAAAGTGCCAGTTCCCACATTTTCTTACTGGAACTTAATTAATGAAATTCTTAAAAGTTCACCCTTTGACAATGGTACCTTACAACTTGTCAGGATTGGAGAAGAGACTATGCAAAACACCTCTCGTCTCCCCAAGGCATGCCCATCAGTTAGTATAGACATTGACCCTTCTCAGTCTCCCCAGGACCCTGGGAACCTTCCTGGTCCCCCTCAAAATACCACCCTAATGAATAAGGCTCTAATGGTTACCAGATGCCTTTATCGAGTTTTAAATCCCAGACACACATTGACCCCTGTGACGGAGGCTACCTTGGAGAAGGAAGCAGCAAGCTACCATTCAGAAGATGTGCCACCTCTCAGGACCCTGCCACAGCCTATAGGACTTACACATCTACCTACCTCCTATATTCCTCCTGCCTTTTGTGCTCCAGCCCTTCAGGAGCAAAATACCACCCAGATATTTTTTTCCCCACTTCCCTTGCCTAGCCTGGCTCCCTTGTGAGAGTCTCTCCAACATAGACGGGAACAGATCAAACTTTTAAAAGAATTAAGATCCCTTGACTCTGAGCTCTGTTCATTAGCCTTAGGCATGGAGTCAATGAAAGCTGGCCCACGGTGGTCTAATACAAAGGCTAAGCCACTCCATCAGCCTGTTCTCGCCTTCCCAGTCACCCGCAGTCAGATAGATATGCCTGCAAAGGCTGAGGTCAAAGACTTAGAGGAGGATCAAGAGGAGGAAGCGGGGGAAATGGATCAAGGAGATCAGGACTCAGAGGATGAAGAGTTCACCCCTAGGCAGGAAGGAACCCAGAGTGTCTACAAAAAATTAAGCCTGCGTTTTCTTGAAAAACATAAAAAGACTTGTGCTTACAATGGCCCCACTGTGCCCTACACGTTGACTTTATTAGAAAGCCACAGCGCACAATGGCTTACTCCCAATGATTGGAAATTTTTAGACCGAGCTACCCTCAGTGCCAGAGATTTCCTGTTATGGAATGCAGATTTCAAGGAGCACTGTCAGGAAACTGCTCAAAAAAAATTAACTAAGGCCTCCTATAAATCCTGAACTTATGTTAAGCTAGTGGGCTATGAGCCATTTGACACTAAAACGAAATAGGCACGATTCCCTGCTGGACTTTTGGCGCAGATTCAGATGGCTGGCTTACATGCTTGGAGATGCCTCCCTCAAACGGGCTCGGCTACCACTTCTTTGGCAAAAATTTGACAAGGACCCAACGACCCTTATAGAAACTTTGTTCCCCGGCTTAACCTAGCTGCAGATTGCTTGCTTGGACCAAGCGAAAGCGAAAGAACTTTTGTAAAACATCTTGCCTTTGAAAACGCCAACCCGGCATGTCAGGATGTTCTTCGACCACATAAGGAAAAAGGGAAACTTTCTGACTTTATTAGACTCTGTGCAGGGGTGGGTGCAGCCCATGCCATGGGTCTCGCCCTACGTGCCCCCTTTACCAAGGCCTTTCACAATCCTGGCTCATGTACTTGCTTTACTTGTAAACAACCTGGCCATTTTGCACGCAAGTGTCCAAAAGGCAAACAAAGCCTAGGAATATCGTCTCCTCAAACTGGGGCTAAATCGCCCCCAGCTACCCTTTGTTCTAGATGTGGTAAATGTCATCACTGGGCCAGTAAGTGTAGATCTAAGACAAATGGCCTCAGACAGTCTATTTCTTCCTGCTTCTCAGGAAACTCCCTGCGGGGCCAGCCCCTGGCCACGACCTCCCCCAGGACAAAACCAGGGGCAATAAGGTTTGTTCCCTCCCAAACTCCAAACCTACCACAAAATTCTTCCCCACAATTGCCTCCCTCCAACTAGCCACCCCAGGCAGCGCAGGATTGGACCTCTGTGCTACCACCGATACAATATTAGACTCAATGCAAGGGCACCAGATAATACCCCCTAGAATTATGGGTCCCCCTTCATCTCATACGAGTGCCCTTATTCTTGGAAGAGCCTCTGCTACGTTAAATGGTGTTCAGGTCTTCCCTGGCATTAATGATAATGATTTCACTGGAGAAATAAAAATACTGGCAACAGCTATTAATGGAGTTCCGGCCATCCCAGCAGGAACAAGACTTGCACAATTAACATTCCTTCCCTTGGATTCAGGAGGCACTTCCACTGCCCAAACCTACAACGGGGGACAGCCTCCCTCGGCTCCTCTGATGTATATTGGGTTCAGCCCATTTCTCACAATAGACCCACCCTTACCTTACTTATTGAAGGAAAGGAATTCCAAGGAATTCTAGATACTGGAGCTGATGCCACAATTATTTCTCACAAATACTGGCCATCAGGTTGGCCCATCACCCCATCCTTGAATGATCTAAAAGGGTTAAGAGTCAAAAAATTTCCATGTCAGTTCTAGGGCTTTTAGCTGGACTGATAAAGAGGGTAATAAGGTGACTGTCACTCTTTTCATTGTTCCTGACCTCCCTGTTAACCTATGACGCCGAGATATTTTGAGTCAAATGGAAGTTATTCTTGCCAGTCCCAATTCCATGGTGACTCATCAAATGCTTTGTATGAATTTTGTCCCTGGTACAGGCCTTGTGAGACTGAGACAAGGACTGGTGGGGACTATAAAACCCATAAAAAAAACAAATACATATGGACTTGGGTATTCTGATTTTTAGTGTCGGTTCCTGACCCTCCTGTACCCCATGCAGATAAAATTATTTTGGAGACTCAGACTCTTGTGTGGGTGAATCAGTGGCCCCTTACCCCCCAGAAAAATTGGAGGCTGCCTCCATGTTAGTGCAGGAACAGCTGGCAGCCGGCCATGTAGAGCCCTCAACCTCACCATGGAATACTCCTATTGTTATCAAGAAAAAATCAGGCAAGTGGAGTCTTTTACAATATTTGTGTGCCATTAATAAAGTTATGTGCCTGATGGGAGCACTACTGCCTGGAATTTCCACACCAGTGGCTATTCCCAAAAACTATTGTAAAATGGTTATTGACTTAAAAGTTTGCTTTTTTACCATTCCTTTACATCCCGAGGATAGACCCTATTTTGCCTTTAGTCTCCCTTGCATTAATTTCCACGGCCCTATGCAGAGATTTCAATGGAAGGTTCTTCCCCAAGGTATGGCCAACAGCTCTAGTCTTTGCTAAAAATAAGCTGTTCAAGCAGTAGACCCTGTGAGAGAGTGATGACCACAATTTTATGTTTTACATAATATGGATGATTCTTTAATTGCTGCACCTAATTACCATGACCTTAATAATTGTTACTTGGACCTTTAGAAAACACTCACTACCTTGAGACTACAGATAGCTCCTGATAAGGTTTAAACACAGGACCCTTATACCTATTTGGGCCTTAAACTTCAAGATAATCAGATCCAAATTCCTAAAATACAACTACGTGTGGACCATCTTCACACCCTTAATGATTCTCAAAAATTACTGGGAGATATTCAATGGCTAAGAACATATTTAAAATTACCCACTTGTGTACTTTTGCCCCTTAATGATATTTTGAGAGGGGATTCCTACCCCTCTTCCCCTCAAAAGCTTACTCCCGAGGCATGACAGGCATTAAACCAAGTCACAGAAGCCATTGCCAAACAGTTTGTTACACAAATTTCTTATAACATTCCTCTGGTTCTGGTTCTTTTACACGCTCCTCATATACCCTCAGAAAAATTTTGACAGGATATCCATATTTTAAAAATAAAGGCTTCCCCTTGCTTTGGGTCCATTTATCCACCACATCCTCCAAGTTTATTACCGTTTATCTTGCTCAGGTAGCTTCTATTATTATTAAAGGTCGTTTGCTTTCTCGACAACATTTTGGCAAAGACCCTGATAATATTTTAATTCCATATACTAATCACCAAACCCAATTTTTACTACAGAGAGGGGATGAATGGGGTATTGCCCAATCAGGCCATTTGGGAACAATTGATAACCATGTCCCCAATGACACCCTTTTACATTTTGTCCAGATACATCCATTCATTTTTCCCAAAATTACTCAAAAGGCTCCCAGTCCTCAAGCCCTTACTGTCTTTACAGAGGGTTCCAGTAATGGCTGTGCGGTCTTTGTTGTAAATAACCAGCCTACCACCTTTGATACTGTCTATCATTAAGCACAGTTTGTGGAATTGTTTGCCATAACACAAGTTTTTATAACATTTTGTGATAATCCTGTTAATATTCATACAGACAGTGCCTACATTGCTCATTCTGTGCCCCTGCTGGAGATTTCACCCGCCATTAAAGCTTCTTCCAATGCGGCCTTTCTGTTTCACCAGCTTCAGCAGCTAATTCAGGCCAAACAACACCCATTTTTCTTAGGACACATCAGGGCACACTCTGATCTTTCCGGTCCTCTAACACAGGTAATGCTTAAGCTGATGCAGCAACTCCTACCATCTTTCCAATTTTTGGTGGCTCCATTCAAAAGGCCATGGAGCTAAACAATCTTAACCAACTAAATTCCCAGAGCCTTTGATTAGTTTGTAAAATTACCAGGAAACAGGCACGAGAAATAGTAAAAGAATGCCCTGCTTGCACTCTCTCTCTCCCGATTCAACACTTGGGAGTTAACCCCTGAGGATTACTGCCAAATCAGGTTTGGCAAATGGATGTTACTCATTTTCCTGAATTTGGATAAACCAAATATATACATGTTTCTATCGATACCTTCAGCAGCTTTATTTTTGCATCACCACATTCTGGAGAGGCTACCAAAGATGTCCTTTCTCATCTTGTTTCAGCCTTTTCCATAATGGGTAAACCAATACATATTAAAACAGATAATTGTCCTCCATATACCAGTGCCAATTTTAAACAGTTTTGTGCTACCTTGCAATTTTGTCATACTACTGAAATTCAATACAAACCTCAGGGCCGAGGCATTGTGGAACGTTCCACCTTACCTTAAAGACTTGGCTATCCCGCCTTAAGGCTTCCGCCCTTGTATTTACCACTCACAGGCATTGCCTTAACCATGCATTATTTGCCCTTTTTTTTTCTTACCCTAGACAGTGAAGGCCTTTCGGCTGCAGACAGACACTGACATCCCTTTTCCAATTCTGATCACCCACCTGTTATGTGGCGAAATCCCCTTACAAATAAATGGAAACGCCCAGATCCTGTCCTCATCTGGGAACGAGGCTCAGCTTGTGTTTTGGACCAAGAGCTAGCAGCCCCAAGATGGTTACCAGAACACCTGGTTAAACAGGTTAATGACTTACCTCAAACCGGGGACGGAGGCCCTCCCCATGAGTACAATTTTTCCTCTTTTTCGGATCCATCCAACAATCTGTGTGAGGATCCTGCTTAAGGAACTTATGCTGAACAGGTTTGTGCACGGAGGCCTTGGCCCTCCACCTTCCAACATCATGGAGTACCTTTTTGCCCCCCCGCCCCCGTGAATGCAAGGGAGGATCTTGGACTCAGGCTTCCACTAGTTGGACCCAGACTGCTGACTGCATGACTAAGGTGGCTTACCTCCGTGCCGAGGTTGACCATAAACTCAGAGGAGTTCATCAGCCTTATTGGGTATGTGTTAACAAGCCAAAGATTATTCCCCCTAGTACAAGTAAAGCTCTCCAAAATTGTTCTGCAACCCGTACGCATACCCAGGCGATGCATGTCTCTTGTTATGTGTCGGCCTCAATTTGTGTTAACAAGCAGGGAAAATGATTTTTTGAAGCCTCCCTAATTAAAACTCATGAAGCAGGGGGGACCACTATTCATTATACCCCCGTTCTCTTTGACCGGGGAGGAGAAGGCAAATACACCAAGCTACAGTAAGCTGGGTGCCAAGGCACTGTCGGAAAACCTTCCGACTGGCCGATTAAGGCCCCTACAGGGGTCTCTGATGGTAGAGGACCCACTTATTCTGTCAAGCATCCTCAGATAATCAAACTTTTGAAACCCCAAATCCCTGAGCTCACATATCATCCCTTAATGTAGCCGAAATCCCAGTTCCCAGGTTTAGATACCAATACATTAGATATTTTGCAAACTACCTTCTCCTTCCTTAGTAATTCCAACCCCACCCTTGCTGGTAATTGCTGGCTCTGCATGACAACAGGGGCAAGCATTCCTATGGCAGTTCCTATTAATTTTACTATGGACAATGATAATACATGCCAACCCGGATTTCCCTTTAAAAAATAGCCTATAGGCACTTTTACATTATGTCTTTTAGGTGCGATGCAGAATAATACCTATGATATGGATTTTGGAATTACTTCCTTTGGAAATTGCTCAACAGTACAAAATTATTCCTCACCCATCCCATCTCTTTGTCCCCCCAATGGCACAGTTGTTATGTGTGGAGGAAATGTGGCCTTCCCCAGGCTTCCAGCGAATTGGACCAGTGACTGTGTTCTTGCCTTATTACTCCCTGATATAACTATTGTCCCAGGAGACGAACCTCTAGCCTAGACACCTTAGTCAAAAGACAGAGGCGGGTGATACAGGCCTTACCACTTATTGCCAGCCTTGGAATAACAGCTGCTGTGGGCACAGGTACACTGGCTTTGGCACGGCTATACACCCTTACCATCGCATGTCTCAACAACTTAAAATGATGTACAAACTCTATCAGAAACCATTAAAGATTTGTAGGACCAAATAGACTTCCTGGCAAAAGTGTTCCTTCAAAACAGACGAGGCTTAGATTTGCTGACTGCTAACCAGGGAGATATTTGATTGGCCTTATGGGAACGATGCTGCTTTTATGCCAATAAATCAGTCATAGTATGCACTAAATTTAAGCAGCTTCAAGAAGATCTAGAAAAGAGATGAAGAGAACTATTTGAAAATCCCCTCTGGACTAAGCTTAATGGATTTCTACCCTACCTTCTTCCCCTATTAGGCCCTTTGTTGGGTTTACGTTTAATGGTGACCATAGGACCCTGCATTATAAACAGTGTGGTACAATTTATTAAAGAACACATTAATATTATGGCCTCTAAGCCCATACAGATCCACTATCATCATCTGGAGATGGAAGACCACGCTGTCAACTTTTAAAAGGATGTTCTACCCTTCTCACAGGCTTATTTCTTAAGTTTACATCCCCACAGATCTCTCTTTCTTACATAAAACTATAAGTAAAAGCTCTGACAAACCATCTTCTGCCCTTGCCATAAGGGTTCGTCTCCATGGGCCCTTCGGCTTGGGGGAAGACGCACCCATGGAGTGAGGACGTTAGGCCATAATATCGGAGGGTGCAGGAAGGACTGCAAAAGGATGGATCCACGCATCCCCAAACACAAGACCTCTGAGTGACACGCTCTGGTGCATGGCGGTTGGCATGCTTCCCCTTCAAGGCCATCTCCTCCAAAAACATGCCAAGGCCACCACGAAATCTGCTAGTAAATATGCTTGCTCGGATCAGGAGATATTCTAAGGCCTCCTAGACAAACAGAGCTTCTAACCCCCCCTAAAAACATGGCCGGTAAGGTAGGTCAAATATTTTATATAAGAAAGGGGGAAATGTCAGGGCCTAGAAGGAAGTTCTCCTTCAAAGAATAGCCTGACACTTACAAGAAACAGCCCCCTGGGAGACATCCTGCCTGGGAGATATCCCACAACCATCTATCTCCCTGAGACATCCTGTCGCCATCTGTCTTCCTGAAATATCCTGAGGTTATCTAACCCTGTGAAGACATCCAGCAACTGCCGATAAGAGAGTTTTCCCATCGGCAGCATATAAACACCCTGTGAGAACAATAAAAGTTTGCAGCTTGATCAGAACTCCTGTCTGGCTGTCATCTCTCCTGTCTCTTGTCCCTTCATTCCTCCCCAACTATGTTCGATGCCCACGTTGATGTGTCCTGCTGGCCGGGACCCCTGGCACTAACCCATATCCTACTAGACTATGACTACTAATACTAATATGATGGAGGAAAATAACCCAAATAGAATAGAAATACAAGCAGTTCAGAGGAGGCATGGTGTATATATGGAGTTGCCTTTTGCATGATATAGGGTAGATGTTATAAATCTAGCTAATTTTTAATTGAAATAATTCTCCATGTGTTTTTAAAGTTAAAAAATATGTGAATACCTGGCTCCCTTTCTCTGTAGCCTATTCACCACATGTATTTTATATGCACATATAGAATCCTACATGGTATCACACGTATATTCTTGTGAGGTGGCTGACTTAGCAGATTCAAATTGTGAGAAGAGATCACTTCTCCTAAACGCTGTTGGAACTGAAAATTCAACGTATGGGGGAGCCTCCTAGTAGAAAAACATTATACATAAATCCATGTTAAGTAAAATAAATATTTTTGCATCAGTGGATGATATATATTTCATGAAGAATTTCGATTGGCATATATATTGCTACGTTTTATTGTCTGTGTTTGTGTTTTGTGTGTGTGTGTATATATATATATATATACTCTCCAAATTTTTCAAAATATAAAATATATGTGTCCTATATACACTACCTAAATTCATTCATGTTCATGTATGTGGATTCATAATCAACTTTTCACAAGATTATTCTCTGAAATATACATCCACCTGAAATACATATTTGTTTTCTAGTACTGAAAAGTAACTTCAGTGAATGGTGCATAAAATCCTAATATTTCTACAGTAGCTGACCCAGTTTAACATCAATGCAAATAGATTCCTATGGGACATGATGTGTATTTTGAAGTTCATTTTATTTAACACTGGTACATTACTATTTCTTCAGTTTATGCACACCATAGGATATATATTTCATCCACAGGTTCACAAATTAATAGGCATTTGTTTCACTTTCAATCATTTCCTGCTTCAGAACACATGTATTCCTCCAGGTTTCTTGACTGTTCTTCTCATGAGACTTCTTTCCAAACACATTATTTTCGATTTCCATAAAAATTTGAAGCAAAACTCCCACACTCTTCATGATAAACCATAACCCTAAAATTACCATTAGATGTATAACTGGTTGGAATGAATGATTGTATATCAATATAAGATTTCCTGTATATTTTCAGATAACAATTCAATCCATTATTTAAAGTTGGAACCAGTTATATAATTTATGTTGAGTGTCTATATGGAAGAAGCTGAAGGCCATTTTAGAGGGTTTTGGTTTTAATTGTGGTCATTTGTTGGTGGTTGGAAGAGATGACTGGGTCCACCTGGGCTTGAACACTGGTGTGATTCCCCATAAGACTGAGTTCTGGAACCGAAATCAGAGAAGTATTGCCATGAAGTCATGTTGGGATTTTAGGAGGCCACGTATGAGAGTCGCCCTAGGAAACTGAGTTCTAGGCCCAGGATGGCTTCCCACATCGCCATGGGAATCTCATCCAGGATATTACATGATTTTATTTTTAAAGAGTTGGCAGCCATAATTAAGAGACAAAACACACATGGATCTCACATTGTAGACCTCAATGGGCCTGGCTTCATGTGACCTTTGCCCCCTCTTTGGGAAGCCTTGCCTGTGAGAGTTCTCCAGAGGTTTCATTCAAATAAGCTTCCTCAAAATTTTATGGTTCCTGGATGAATGGGAAACTCACAGTGGCTCCAAATTCATCCTTGAAAAATGGCGAGATAAATACCATGAAATTTTGGACATTCCCTTGACCAGGTGGCACTGGAAAATATTTCCATGTCCTATTGCTGATCAGGAGTATACCAGACAGTGCCTTGATTGACTGGGTTTCATGAAAATGCTGTAGAACAGAGATGCCAGTAATTTGGAGCCTTCTGAGTAGTGAGCCTAGAGTAGTGGTTAGCAAGTGTTTGATAATACATCTGTGCTGTGGCCATGGAGATCTGCCATTGGCTTCCAAATGTCCTGTGACTGACATGGTGCAGCCAGCAGACAATTATATAAAAAGGCATCTTGGTATATGGAGACGTTTCTGGGCAATGTTCAGAATCAGGTTGCTATGGACAAGGGCGCAAGCTATGTGGGATAGAAGCCTGGTTGGTGCGTTCTCCAGCAGACACTGACCAACCACATGTGACAGAATGCCGTGCAGCACTGCGACCCATTTGAACTCCTTGTATTTTGTGAAGCCAATACCAAACTCCCATTGTAGCAGCAAGAAAGACCATTAAAAGTGGAGTATGACCAAAGGGCTTCACAGTCCACACGGGGAGAGGCTTAGCCCCAATGGTCATTGTTTACCTACAAAAAGAGAATTCATCACTGCTGCACCATGTTCATTGGAAAATAAGAACACATGTCCTTCAGGTCACATAGATGCATATCTAGCTTTGATGGTCTCACTACAAAGGAAGCTAAAGCTACTGACAACAACATATGTTTCAAGTGCCCAGCCTCAGAGGCAGTTTCTCAAAATGTCTTTAGGCCAGGAAACCTCTATATTCATAGACACAGGGTACAACTTTTTGTACCCCCAATACTAATTTATACGTCTTCAAAATATTGCTCCCAGAAATGGTTACGAGAAATACTCATGTCACCTGATCTACATATACATTGTATCACACTAATATTCTGAACACAAAATGCAAAGGTCACACTTATGATTGTACCAAAACCTAAATGGAAAGTGAACCTGCATTACTAAAATCATCCATGTCCACTTGCCTAATGCTCTCAAATGTCAATCCTATTGATGACTACATATTTCTTTTTTCCTAAGATTATATAATTAAAGTCAACCCTGTTGAATGTGTAATCCTATCACTAACTTTATGCTTTGCCTGATTTCATAATGTCTCTATTGATATCTGCTTTCCTACATGTTTTCTCCAGTTCATCATTGTGACTGACTCTTCACATGTGCTGACATTTACATTCACTCTCTATATGAAACCCTATTGCTAAAGGACTTTTTTTCCAAATCCAATATTCACTCTTCTTCCTAAACCTACCAACTATATTCCTAATCTTACTGACTATCCCGTTTTGAATGGATGTTCTTTTCTACATTCAATCATCCAAGTAAATGTCAGGTGAGCTTCGGAGGAAGAGACCACCCAGAATCTATCTCATGCAACAGCAAAGGGTTTATTGGGGGTCCAGCGTGCTGGTGCTCATACCTCACTTGAATAGAGCAGAGAGCGCTGAGAACAGCTTAAGCAGAGCTTATATACTTTCCTTGAAGAGGGCAGGGAGGGAATTTTATTAATGGATCAGGGCGAGTGGGCAGTTTGCACGCAACCGGGTGAGGGAGTGCATTCTGTAGTTTGGCCGTTGGGGACAGCACATTCTGGGAACAAGATTAGCAAACATTTCTCAAGATTTCAACAGTGTTTTGTTAAGCGTACAGAAAAACAGGAAGTGACAAGTGCCTATTTTATTAACCTTTCATTCCCCACTTCTTCTTCTGGCTACTTTTAGTCATAAAAGTGATCATTGGGGGGTGTCACATTTTATGTCTGCTAGTGGGGTATTAACATAAGTTTAACTTGTCCAATTTGAGATTGGAGAAAAGAAATTACATGGTTGAGCAAACAGAGTTTATAGTTAGCAATAATATGAGGAATACACAATTTGAAAGGGTTACCAGTCTTTTCCAGTTTCCAGCCAGAGTCTCAACAGGCCGCAGGCTTGAGATGAGAGGTATGGATCCAGTAAATGATTCTGTCTACCTTTACCGCTGTAGGTGTTATAAGTAGCACCTGGTATGGTCTTTTCAAGCGGGGTTCCAGGGATGACACCTGATGTCGTCTTACATAGAAGAAGTATCTTACTTGATGTTGATTTGGAGTCCTCTCGTCCCCAGGTGGTTAGGCAGTGGCCATCTGTTTTCACAGGTATCCTGAGTTCTTTCAAGAGCTTTAAGTCTGTCAAGCAAGGGGGTGTGAAAGGGATCGTTAGGTCTTAGAGTTGGAGTTAGGTCCCTTACTGGAGGAGGGGCACCATAGAAAATTTCATAGGGGGTGAGGTTACACAAAGAAACAGAGGGAGTATTTCTTGCATGAAACAGTTCATAAGGCAGTAGCATAGTCCAATATTTTATGCCGGTCACTAAGCTTAATTTCGTTATGGTCTCTTTAATGGTTCTATTCATTCATTCTGCCTGTCCTGAACTCGGGGGTCTATAAGCACAATGTAACTTTCAATAAATCCCCAAGGTCCTGGCTAACCCCTGACTTATGTGGGTTATGAATGCGGGTCCATTATAACACCCTATTACTTTAGGCAGGCCGTATCTTGGAAAAATATCTCCCAGGATCTTCTTCACCACAATTTGCACTGTTTCTTTTTTTTTTCTTTTTTTCCTTTTCTTTTCTTTTTTTTTTTTTTTGGTGGGAAAGGCTTCAATCCATCTGAAAATGTATCTACAAAGACTAGGAGATATTTAAGTCCATAACTTGCTGGCTTTATTTCAGTAAAGTACACTTCCCAGAATTGTCCTTGTCTGGTTTTTCATAGGTGCTTTCCTGCAGGAAGCTTGGAAGGATAAGAATTAACCAACTGATGGACCTGACAGGCTTTTGTTAACCATTCAGTTATTTCCTTTAACTGTGAGTCGGTTAGTGGAAAACTCTGTTCTTGATCCTTCATGAATGAATGTAGTTTCTTTGAACTAAGGTGAGTGATTTGGTGTACATTATCTACTGACATAGTTAGAGCTGTGAATATAGGAGTTTTTACTGAAGGATTTAGAAATTCCACTTGGGGGCCTTCAGGGTTAAAAGTTATTTTGGCCTGGAGCTTGCTGAGCAGAACTCTGCCCATCAATGGGGCCGGGCATTCTGGAATTACTAGAAAGAAGTGATGGATTTTTCCTTTCCCCTGGTCCCAGGTCCTCTTAGTTGTCCAAGCCCGATATTTACTGCAATTAGCCCCTTGAATTAGAGACCTTTTATTTGATAGAGGGCAAAATGGGGCCTTAATGGCTGAGTATATTGCCCCTGTATCCACTTCAATGTTTACTGGGGTGCCCTCCACTTCAAAAGTTAACCTGAGCTCGGGGAGGGGATCTGATCCCCAACTTTCTTAGTCATCCTCCAGAGTCAGAATGGCTGGCTGGCGTAGCTGTCTCTTTCTAAGGCTCTCTTTGGCCCAGTGTCCTTTTTCTTTACAGTAGGCACATTGATCTGAGGCCAGGGGTGTCCTCTAGTTTGGGCCCAGGTATCCCTTCCTGTCTCCATGTTTCTTATTTCTGGCCTATTTGTTGTTGTGACCAGGACCTTAGTCAATTCCTTAGTCTGTCTTTTGTTTCTTTTATCCTCCCTTTGCTTCCTTATCTTCTTCAGTTTCTCTCGTATAGTATACCTTTTTGGCTTCGCTGACTAAATCTCTCAAAGTCATATCTTGTAATCCATCTAAGTGTTTTAAATTTCTTTAAATATCCAGGGCAGCTTGCCCAATAAAGGCCATAATGACAAATGCCTTTTGAGCCTCTGCCTGAGTATCAAAAGGAGTATATCTCCTATATGCCTCCATAATTCTCCCTAGAAACATAGAGGGAGATACGTCAGGCCCTTGAATAAACTCTATTACCTTGGCCAAATTAGTTGGTCGCCTAGCAGCCACTAAGATACCCGCTATTAGAGCCCGGAGATAAGTGAACAGATGCTCCCTACCTTCAAAGGTATTGGGGTCCCTGTTTCGTCGATTCTAGGGAAAGCCGGGTTGAATATGTTGGGAAGTTGTGTCAGTCACCCACCTGGTCTGAGGATATTATTTTCTAGCTTCCAGGAGGATTCTCTTTTGTTCCTCTGTCATGAAGAGAGTCCCTAGGTGTTGTTGGCAGTTATTCCAAGTAGGCTGGTGTGAAAACATCTATGAATCAACCACACCTGAGAGACGAGTGGGGTCCTCGGTAAAAAAGGGATTGTTATTTTTCCAGTTATATAGGTCTGAAGAGGAGAAAGGCCAATACTGGTAGGCTTGCATTTTTTCCCCATGACCATCATCAATCATTGGCACATAGGGACGGAGGGGGAGCATCACGGGAGTTCCAGGGTTTTCAATCATTCATTGCCGGTGAGTTCCTTTAGCCGGGCCAGGTTCCTCCAGGGGAGGAGGGGCTGTGTGTGCCACGGGGGAGTTTTCTGGAGGGTGCTGGGCTGGCTTAGCTTCCTCCAATGGCGGAGAGGCTGAGTCAGCAGCAGGGGAATCACTTAGAGGGTGTTGGGGGTTGGGAGACCAGGGCAAGGGATAAGGAGAGGGATGAGAGTCCAGTAGAGTTAAATCTTGTGACTTAGGCAGAAAAGAGGGTGGAGGAGGAGGAGGAGCAGAGGGTTTGAGAGATCGTGGGGGAAAGATTAGGAGTGGGGGCAGGGGCAAAGAAAGGCTTCACCCATGGAGGAGATTTGCAGAGGTAATGCCGGGTTAAGATATATGGCTTTTGATCTGGATGGCTATGTGGCCCTTCCTGAAAGACAATATCTCTGACTTTTTAAATTACTGAGAAGTAGAAAAATTCTTCTAAGGGCCATCCGAATCCAAAGGTGGGCCATTCTGAGGCACAAAGAGTCTGCCAGGTCCAGCGGTTTACTGAAAAAGAAAGATTCTGAGCCCTTAAGCGGAATTTGGTCCAGTGATCAAGGGTCAGGGACAGAGGCATTGAAGTGCTCTTTCCCATAATGAAAAATGCACAAACAGTAAAAGCAACGACACATGACACAGACAATACAAGACAATAAAGACAGGCAATGGACGTCCAACACTGAGACGAGGACTGAGTAGCCGGCAATACCTGATGGGCTGGCAATACCGAATCTGAAACAAAATATCACTGAGTTAAGGAGACTATTGTTCCTCGATTTTCAGAGTCCTCTGGGGTGTCCCTCAGGGTGGTTGCCTGTGGCTCTGTGACACATCTGTCAGCCACCGTGAGAGAGAGCTCACGCTCTTTATTGACAGCCATTTTGCCAAGACCTAACCTGAAACCTGACACCAGAAAGAGGCGCCTTACGAATCCCGAGAGGAGCCTGTTGGGGTCTCTCGTCCGCTGCTCCCAGAACTCGGTGGAACCTCCATATGTAAAGGTCGGACGAGTGTCAGGCGAAGAGACCTCCAAGAGACTGTCTCATGCAAAAGCAAAGGGTTTATTGGGGGTCCAGCATGCTGGGGCTCAGAGCTCACTTAAATATAGCAGAGAGTCCTGAGAACAGCTTAAACAGGGCTTATATACTTTCCTTGGGGAGGGCAGGGAGGGAAGTTAAGTATACAGAAAAACATGAAGAGACAACTACCTATTTTACTAACTTTTCACTAACGACTATACTTTGCCAGATTTCCTAATGTCTCTATTGATATCTATTTTCCTACATACTTTTCCCAGTTCATCTTTGTGACTGACTCTTCACATGTGCTGACATTTACATTTACTCTATACCCGAAAAGCTATAGCTAAAGAACTTTTGGTGCAAATTCTATACTCACTATCCTTTCTAAACTACCGACTATCTTCTTAATCTTACCGACTATCACTTTTTGACTGGATGTTATCTTTGACAATCAATCATCCAAGGCACAAGGTCCAATGCAATTGTATATCGATGTACCTGAGACATCTGTGCAGAAAATATATCAAAGCTAAGTATCACAATCAAGGTCCTAATACACTTCTGGGTTTTAAATCTTACCTAGATTTCTGTTTTCATACTTATATTTTACCTATATATTCTTGTAATTATCGCAGGTTATCAATACCATTTTTCATCTAGCTGAATGATTCCTAACCCAAATCAAACCTGTTATTAACCCTAACCATTCATTGTTGCCTCAATCTAACTTTACAGAAGAGCAGGGACAGAGATGGTCTTACAATACAAAAATGTAGGATTCATTCCAACTACTGAGAAACTCAAAGGTCCATGCAAAAATGATCCCTGCAGAAGTTGTAGGCAGCTATGTAGGAACTGAGAGAGCAAAAGTCATCTTCCATTGTAAAAAACCTGGTCAGGATGAAGGAATGTGTCTGAATCAGCCTCTGTCTTCTTAATTTAGAGAAGAAGGACCAAACCAGGCCTGTGTTGAGAGCTGTTCCCGGGTGCCTATGGTTGATATACCATTCTAAGTTGTGAAAGTGTCACAGGAAGTAGGGGCAGCCTCAATTTCATGGGACCCTTTGAAACAACTGTTAGGACAACGTGGTTGCCAAGGCAGTGACCTTATTCAATTCCTGAAGGAAGTGACCTCACCTAACATCCTTAGTGACAGAACTCTCTGAACTTGGGATCCAGGAAGCCAGTCACCCAAATCCACTCCCAGTCCCACTCCCAGGGGTCTCAATTTCTTGGATTTACCAAGGACAGATTTAGTCTTTCTTGGTACATACTGATGTGAGGATGGCCAAATGCCAGAAAGCTCTGAAAAGTCGCCTTTACTGAGAAAGCAGGTATTGGATCACCGCTGGCTCCTCAGTACTTCACAATGTTGGCCAAAGAGACCAGATCTGAGACAGGACAGGCCATTTTGGGGGAAGAAAATATGGCCCACAATCAGAGAAACTCTGGATAGTCACAGACCTACTTTGGGGAAGGAGGTGCCTTTGTGGGTGTGGGTGTGAGTTTGTGGATTTGTCTCATGTTCTCAGAATAGGTAGGAAAGTCGGTATGTTTGGTTTGGTGTAGACTGTTTCGAGTAAGTCGTTTGACAAGGCGAGTGTTTCTATGTCTGTGTATCCCACGGTGTCCATGGTTGTAGACATTAGAAAAGAGAATGCATCAATTGATATGTCCTGTCTAGTTGAAAGCTTCCCAGCATTCATCCTGCCCAATTTATGAATGGATTTCAGCTTGCCTTATCGATGGGCAACACTTGCTATCTTTCAAAGTTTCTGCTTTCTTCCTGAATTCTGGCCACTCTCCAGAATAGGCTCATGGTTTTGTGTCCAATATATGTACCACTTCCAAGCCCTGTGACATCGTCATGTACTGGATAGCTGAAGGGAATGGCGAGCATCTCAGAAAACTCTGATACCAGTGTGATCAGGATAGTCTCAGTGGAGAAAACCTTTGGGCCTTTTAATTATCAATTGTTCTGCTGCCCTCAATGTCTGAAAGGTCTTTGCCTCAGGCCACCTTTTTTTGATGCCTGAAAAAAACTGTTTTCACATGGAAATGAATGGGCATCACCTGAAGCTTTTTGCTTAATTCCTTTGGAAAGGATGTGTCTGAATCAGCCTTTTGGCCCTGCGTGAGGCTTAGGCTTAGATTCTCAGCACCTGATGGATCTAAAGAAAGATTCCATGTGTGCATCCAAAACCAAAATAGCCAAAAGAGCAGTCATTCTGCATGAAGTCTCTCCCCTTCCTTTGTGAGGTTCCAGACCTACATCAAGTTAGAATAGGAATGCTTTGGGTCAAATAATTTCTTCAAAGCCCTGCAGAGGCTAGCCCATAGGTGCTTGGGTTTCCTCATGTCTCCAATTCAGACAAAGAATCTAAACCCCACAGTAGTCCTCAAATTGGAGAAGCAGAGAAGTATTAACAGCAGGCCTATGTGATCACACCAGGTTCACAGGAAGGGTGTCCAAGCCACCCTGATTTTAGGCAAATTAGGGGCAAGGGAGATTATTTTGGAGACTGTCTTGGTCTGCGCCCCTCATCGAAACATCCAACCAGAGGTTATGAAGAGTGTTTATATGAAATATCATGAGGACCATGTGGGAGTGTGTTGGTTTTAATTGTGGTCATTTGTGTGGTGGTTGGAAGAGATGACTGGGTCCACCTTGACATGATCTCTGGTGTGATTCCCCTAAGAGACTGAGTTCTGGAACTGACCTCAGAGAAGTATTGCCATGAATTGTGTTGGGATGTTAAGAGACTACGCATGAGAGTCGCCCTTGGAAACTGAGATGTATGCCCAGGTTGTATTTCTACAAAGCACTGGGAATCACAGCCAAGATATCACATGATTTTATTCTGAAAGACTTGGCAGCCATAGTTGAGAGTCAAAACACACATGGACCTTACATTGTAGACATCAATGGGCCTGGATTCACGTGACCATTTAGCCACTCTTTGGGAAGCCTTGCCTGTGAGAATTCTCCATTGTCTTTTATTGACATGAGCTTCCTCAAAATTTATTGGTTCTGGATTGATTTGAAACACACAGTGCATCCAACTTCATCTTTCAATAATGGCTAGATAAATACCAAGAAATTTTTGAAATTCCCATAGCCAGATGGCACTGGAGAACCTTTGGATGTCCTGTTGCTGATCATGAGTATACCAGACAGTGCCTTGATTGACTGGGTTTCATGAAAATGGTGTAGAACAGAGATGCCAATAAATTGGAGGCTGCTGAGTACTGGGCGTACAGCAGTAGTGGGCAGGTGTGTCATAAAACATTTTTGGTGGGGCCATGTGGATCTGCCATTAGCTTCCAAGTGTCTTGTGACTGAAATGGTGCAGCAAGCAGTCCCTTCTATGTAAAGGCATCTTGTAATATTGAGAAGTCTCAGGGCAAGTTTCAGAATCAAGTTGCTATGGTCAATGGGGCAAGCTATGTGGGATAGAAGCATGGTTCGTGCATTGTCCTAGAGAAACTGACCCACCACACGTGACAGAACTCCCTCCAGCACTGTGTCCCAGTTGACCTCTTTGTATTTTGTGAAGCAAATACCAAACTCCCAGTGAAGCCGCAAGAAACACCATGAAAATTTTAGGATCACAAAATGGCTTCACAGTCCAAACGGGGAGACACTTAGACCCAGTGGCCACAGTTTAGCTACAAATAGCAAATTCAGCACTGCTGCTCATGTTCAGTGGAAAATAAGAAACAATGTCCTCCAGATCACATAGATGCAGACCCACCTTTATTGGTCTCACTAGAAACGAAGCTAAAGCACTTGACAACAACATATGTTTCAAGTGCCCAACCTCAGAGGCAGTTCCACAAGAAGTCTTTAGGCCAGAAGAGCTCCAGTGTGTGGAGTGTTTACCCTGTCCCTTACTTTTGGAAACTCCTTAGCATATTCCATTCCAGATATGTATTCACAGATTTTCTAACTCTTCTCCTCTAATTTTGTCTTACTTGGGGAGTAGGTAATGTCAAGCCATTGTTCTGGATGACAGTGGGAACAATTTTTTGTAGCACATATTTGCATACACATTGGATTCATTTTACAATTTTCCAGTCAAAATAGTGAATCCCTCACACTAACCCCTACGCTACTAAACTCTGACTACTAATCATAATATGATGGAGAATAATAACCCAAACAGAATTGAAATACAAGCAGTTCAGAGGAGGCATCGTGTATAGTTGGACTTGCCTTTTGCATTATATAGGGTAGGAGTTATGAATCTAGTCAATTATTTGGTTGAAAGAATTCTCCATGTTTTTTTAAAGTTAACAAATATGTGAATTCCTGTCTCCCTTTCTCTGTAGCCTGTTTAGCACATGTAATTTTATATGCACATATAGAATCATACCTGGTATCACACGTATATTTTTGGTGAGGTGGCTGACTTGGCATATAGAAATTGTGAGAAGATATCACTCCTTCTAAAAGCTGTTGGAACTGAGAAGATATCACTCCTTCTACAAGCTGTTGGAACTGAGAATTCAACCTATGGGTGATCCTCCTATTTGAATAGCATTATACATAAATCCATGTTCAGTAAAATGAATATTTTTGAATCTGTGGATGATATGTATTTCATGATGAATTTCCATTGGCATATATAATGCTACTTTTTAATGTCTCTCTGTGTGTGTCTGTGTATATATATATATATATATATATATATATATATATATATCCTCCAGATTTTTCAAAATATGAAATATATGTGTCTTATTATGCACTCCCAAATTTCATTCATATTCATGTATGTGGATTTATAATCTACTTTTCAAAAGATTATTCTCAGAAATATTCATCCACCCGAAATACATTTTGGTTTACTAGTACTGAAAACTATCTTCAGTAAATGGTGCATAGAAATCCTAATATTTTGACATTGCAAGATGGCCATGAATAGAGTGCATCACACCCTTTGTACTGCGCCACTTCATATGTGAATAAGGAGTTAGAATGACGAAAAAGTATCTTGTTAGGATCTTACAGAAAAATGGGTGTGCCTGGAACCTAGAAGAATGATTTCCACCACCAAGGTCCGGTAATTGAGTCTCAAACAAGAGCCAACTATGCGACCAAAGATCTGGGGTGACTGATCCGTGCGGCCCGTGCCATGGCTACAGACGGCGGGCCTCCACCGAGAAGCGACCAGCATGCAGGGAGAAACGTTGCTGCAAATTCTGTGGAATCCGGCTGGCTCACCTGCCACTGAGCCCGGGGCTGAGCTCGGGATTTCAGATGGGGAAGAAAGTGCTACAGTTCTATCCCCCACAACCGAAACTCCATCGAGGAAACCAACGGCCACCATCTTGGAGAGCTGAAGTATCCACCGCCACTCTCCGACAGATTGCAACAACAAAACAGGTGTGTGTTACTCAGCTTATCTCCCACACAGCAGGTAATTTGCAAAAATTCTCTCTTAGGGTTTCCGGGGGAGGGACTACCAGAGAAAGCCTTCACAAAGACGGGGGGAAAACTAGTGGCACCTGACCTTCAACTTCCCCTCCCATCACCGGTGAAAACGAAACTTGTCTAGCCAGCGCAATGGGTGGGGCAATCGGAAAAATTCAAAACAATAGAGTGCCAGGGTTCCCAATAGACACCCTCCACACCCAAGAAACGGCAGGCAAAGAGTACAGTTTGATCTGCCAAGAGGCATCACTCAGGGGAAATCTGGTGTAGCAGGGGAAATCAGGACTCGCAGAGGAAACCAGGGGACTAGAGGACAGACCCGCTTGACTAGGCGGCTGGAGAACGCCTGCCCACCAGCAACCAATCACCCGCTGGCTGCCTGCGCAATTGGGCAGCTAGAGATCACCCGTCCGCCGGTGACAGCCCATTCGCTGATTGCACGACTGGATGGCTGGAGACCGCCCGCCCGCCAGCGACCAGGAGGTGAAACCAACCAGAGACAGTCCAGTCCCACCCCCCCATTCAAACACCCCGGCAAGGAGCCTGGGGCCCGCCATAGCAGACAGGTGACATCACTGGAGCTCAGCTGTCGGAATTCCTTCCATGCGGAATCCACTTTTGCAGGCATAGTCTACAAACACAAAAGAGAGACAACAGAGATATACAAAACCAAAACAAATCTATTGAAGAGAGCAGAAACACAGCAATCAATAGAGCTGAAAAGTAATGTGAAGATCATGAAAAATACAAGGGAAAAAAATTCTACAGGAAGACCGAGAAGCATCAGAAATAGGGATAGGGAAAAAACTCAAGGCATACCTAACTCAGATTGAAAGGAATATTAGAGAAGACATGAGGCAGCAAGTCCAAGCAATAAAAGTATATTTTGAAAATCAAATAAACAAACAAATTCAAATGGCAAAGAACGAGCTTTACCAGGAGATAGAGATCTTAAAAAGAAATATCAAACAGTAATCCTAGAAATGCAGAAAACTATAAACCAAATTAAAAACTCAAACGAAGAATATTAGAAATAGACTAGATCAATTAGAAGTTAGAACATCAGATAATGAAGACAAAGTTTATCAACTTGAAAAGAATAGAGTAAACACAGAAAAGATGCTTAAATCCCAGAGCAATCTATTCAAGAGATATGGGATGTCATAAAAAAAACAAATTTGAGTGTCATCTGGATAGAAGAAGGCATAGAGATTCAAACCAAAGGAATGGACAACATATTAAATGAAATATTTCTGGAAAATTTCCCAGAGATGAAAGATGGAATGAATTGCCAAATCCTGGAAGCCTACAGGACCCCAAGCATTCAAAACCATAATAGACCAACTCCAAGACAAATAATTATGAAGATAGCCAGAACAAGGACATACAGAACAAAGAGAGAATATTAAAAGCTACGAGAGAAAATAGGCAGATTACATTCAGGGGTAAACCAATAAAGTTAACGACTGATTTTTTATCACAAACTTTGAAAGCAAGAAGATCCTGGAAAAAAGTATTTCAAACGCTCAAAAATAATGGATTCCAACCAAGAATACTGTATCCAGCAAAATTAAGCTTCAGATTTGACAATGAAATTTAAGTCTTTCACGATAAACAAAAGCTAAAAGAATTCACAGCCAGAACACCAGCAGTGCTAAGCATTTTGAGCAAAATACTACAAGAAGAGGATTTGAAAAGTAATGCCTGAAACTAGCAGCGGGAGGTATCTCAGTAAAGGGAGAGGAAAATAACCAAAAAGTAAAAACTAACCAAAATAAATAAATAAATAAATAAATAAACATGACTGGAAGTACAAATCATATTTCAATTGTAACCTTAAATGTTAATGGCCTAAACTCACCAATCAAGAGACATAAGCTAGTAACCTTGATCAAAAAAGAAAAAAATCCAACAATATGCTGCCTTCAGGAGACTCATATGATAGGTAAAGACATACAGAGGCTGAAATTAAAAGTTTGGGAAAAATGATACCACTCACATGACCCTCGGAAGCAAGCAGGAGTGGCCATACTCATATCGAATAAAATCAACTTCAACCCTACGTTAATCAAAAGGGATAAAGAAGGACACTATATACTGTTAAAAGGAACCTTGCACCAACAATGCATAACCATTATCAATTTGTATGCACCAAACAATTGAGCTGCAACACTCATAAAACAAACTCGCCTCAAGTTCAAGAGTCAAATAAACTACAACACAATAATTATGGGTGACTTCAACACACCGCTCTAGCCATTAGACAGATCCTCTAGACAAAAACTGAATAAAGAAACTATAGAATTCAACAGCAAAATCAGTAACCTAGACTTCACCGACATATATAGAATATATCAACCATCAAAAAGTGGATACACGTTCTTCTCAGTAGCACATGGATCCTACTCAAAGGTAGACCATATATTATGCCATAGGGCAATTATTAGTAAATATAAAGTCGTGGAGATAATACCATGCACCATATCTGATCATAATGGAATGAATCTGGAAATCAATGATAAAAGAAGGAAGGAAAAATCCTACATCACATGGAAAATGAACAACATGCTACTGAATGATAAATGGTTTACAGAAGACATAAAGGAGGAGATAAAAAAATTCGTAGACACAAATGACAATACAGACACAACACACTGGAATCTATGGGACACAATGAAAGCAGTTTTAAGAGGGAAATTCATTTCTTGGAGTTCTTTCCTCAAAAAAAGAAAAATACAACAAATAAATGAACTTAAACTACACCTCAAAAACCTAGAAAAGGAAGAGCAAAACAACAGCAAATGTAGTAGAAGACAAGAAATAATTAAATTTAGAGCAGAAATCAATGAAATTGAAACAAAAAAAAAGTTGAAAAAATTGATAAAACTAAAAGTTGGTTCTTTGAAAAAATAAATAAGATCGACAGGCCCTTAGCCATGCTAAGGAAAAGAAGAAGAAAGAGAATTCAAATTACTAACATATGGGATGAAAAAGGCAATATCACAACAGACAAAAAAAAAAGAAAAAAACAGCAAATAAATGAACTCACACTACACCTCAAAAACCTAGAAATGGAAGAGCAAAACAACAGCAAATGTAGTAGAAGACAAGAAATAATTAAAAGTAGAGCAGAAATCAAGGAATTTGAAACAAAAAAAACATTGAAAATATTGATAAAAATAAAGTTGGTTCTTTGAAAAAATAAATAAGATTTATAGACCCTTATCCATGCTAAGGAAGAGAAGAAAAGAGAGAACTCAAATTACTAACATACGGGATGAAAAAGGCAATATCACAACAGACACTACAGAAATAAGAAGATAATTAGAAAGTATATGGAAAACCTATGTTCCAATAAAATAGATGATAGTGAAGATATCAATAAACTTCTTAAGTCATGCAATCTGCCCAGATTGAGTCAGGAAGACAGACACAATTTAAACAGAACAATAACAAAGGAAGAAATTGAAGAAGCCGTCAAAATACTACCAACAAAAAAAAGCCATGGACCGGATGGGTATACAGCAGAGATCTACATAACCTTCAAAAAGGAATTAATACCAATACTTTTCAAGCTATTTCAAAAAATAGAAAATGAAGAAACTCTTTCAAATTCATTCGATGAGGCCAATATCACCCTGATCCCAAAACCAGACAAAGACACTTCAAAGAAAGAAAACTACAGACCAATATCTCTAATAAACTTGGATGCAAAAATTCCCAATAAAATCTTGGTGAATCGAATACAAAAGCATATCAAAAAAATTATGCACCATGATCATGTAGGATTCATCCCTGGGATTCAAGGCTGGTTCATTATACGGAAATCAATAAATGCTAATCACCACATCAATAGACTTAAAGACAACAACCATATGATCATCTCGATAGATTCAGAAAAAACATTCGACAAAGTTCAACATCCCTTTATGTTGAAAACACTAGAAAAACTAGGGATAACAGGAACTTACCTCAAGATTGCAAAAGCTATATATGATAAACCTCAGGCTGGCATCATCCTAAATTGAGAAAAGCTGAAGGCATTCCCTCTAAAATCTGGAACAAGAGGGATGCCCTCTATCACCACTTCTATTTAATTTAGTTCTTGAAATACTAGGCATATCAATTAGACAGACAAAAGAAATTAAAGGCATAAAACTAGGAAAAGTAGAACTTAAATTATCGCTATTTGCGGATGACATGATAATATATTTAACAGACCCAAAAGGGTCTACAGAGGAACTGCTAGAGTTAATAAATGAATTCAGCAAAGTGGCAGGATATACAATCAACTCGCATAAATCAAAGGCATTGCTGTATATCAGCAGCAAAACTTCTGAAATGGAAATGAGGAAAACCACTCCATTCAAAATATCCTCAAAGAAAATAAGATAATTGGAAAAACAATTAAATAGTTGGGAAACAACCTAACAAAAGAGGTGAAAGATTTATAAATGAAAACTACAGAACCCTAAAGAGATAGAAGAGATCTTAGAATATGGAAAAATATACCCAATTCATTGATAGGCAGAAATAAGATCATCAAAATGGCGATATTACCCAAATTCTCTACAGGTTTAAATTGATGCCAATCAAAATCCCAACGACATTTCTTGTAGAAATGATAAAGCAATCATGAAATTCATATGGAAAAACAAAAGACCCAGAATAGCAACAGCAATTCTAAGCAGGAAGTTTGAATCTGGAGGTATAGCGATACCAGAGTTCAAACTGTACTACAAAGCAATAGTAACAAAAACAGCATGGTACTGGTACCAAAACAGGCAGGTGGACCAATGGAACAGAATAGAGGACACAGAAACCAATCCACAAAATTACAACTTTCTTATATTTGATAAAAGGGGCTAAAAACCTGCAATATACGAAGGATAGCATCTTCAACAAATGGTGCTAGAAAAATTGAAAATTGATATGCAACAAAATGACACTGAATCCCTTTCTCTCGCCAAGCAAGGAAGTTAACTCAGAGTCGATCAAGGAGCTAGATATCAAATCAGAGACACTGCATCTGATAGAAGAAAAAGTTGGCTACGATCTACATACTGTGGGGTCGGGCTCCAAATTCCTTAATAGGACACCCATAGCCCAAGAGTTAATAACAAGAATAAATTAATGGGACTTACTTAAACTAAAAAGTTTTTTTTTTCTCAGCAAGAAAAACAATAAGAGAGGTAAATAGAGAACCTACATCCTGGGAACAAATTTTTACCCCTCACACTTCAGATAAAGCCCTAATATCCAAAATATACAAAGAACTCAAAAAATTAAAAAATAAGATAACAAATAACCCAATCAACAAATGAGCCAAGGACCTGAACAGACACTTCACAGAGGAGGACATACAATCAATCAACAAGTACATGAAAAAATGCTCACAATCTCTAGCAGTCAGAGAAATGCAAATCAAAATCACCCTAGGATACCATCTCACTCCAGTAAGATCACCAGCCATTAGGAAGTCAAACAACAGTAAGTGTTGGCGAGGATGTGGGGAAAAGGGGACACTTGTACACTGCTGGTGGGACTGTAAATTGGTGCAGCCAATTTGGAAAACAGTATGGAGATTCCTGGGAAAGCTGGGAATGGATCCACCATTTGACAAAGATATCACCCTTCTTGGACTATTCTCTGAGCATCTTAAAACAGCATACTATTGGGATACTGCCACATCAATGATCATAGCGGCACAATTCACAATAGCTAGACTGTGGAACCAACTTAGATGCCCTTCAATAGATGAATGGATAAAAAAATGTGGAATCTACACACAATGGAGTATTACGCAGCACTAAAAAATTACAAAATCATAGAATTTGCAGGGAAATGTATGGCATTAGAGCAGAATATGCTAAGCGAAGCTAGCCAATCCTTAAAAAACAAATGCCAAATGTCTTCTTTGATATAAAGAGAGCAACTAAGAACAGAAAGGGAGGAAGAGCATGAGGAAAAGATTAATATTATACAAAATGAGCTAGGGGAGAGAAAGGGAGAGAGAACAGAAAGCATATGGAAATGGTAGGAAACCCTCAATGATACACAAAATTACACATAATAGGTTGTGAGGGGAAATGGGAGGGAAATAATGGAGAGAATTAAACAACAGCACATGAGGTAGAGAGGGAAGATGGGAGGGGAGGGGAGGGGGGATAGTAGGGGATAGGAAAGGTAGAAGAATACAACAGTCACTAATATGCCATTATGTAAAAATGTGAATGTGTAACCAATGTATTTCTGCAATTCTTATTTGGGGAAAAAAATGGGAGTTCATAATCCAAATGAGAAAAATGTATCAAAGATGATATATCATGAACTTTGTAATGTTTTGAACAACCAATAAAAATAAATAAATAAATAAAGGTTTAAAATTCAGTGGGAAGAAATCAGCTAAAAAAGTGTTGAGATGCATTCATTTTTCTTAGCAGAAACTTTGTTTTGTGTAGTTGTAACTATCACAAATTTATTTTACCAGAAATTTGGCTTTTGAAAATGCACATAAATTGAGATTAAAGGATAATTCACCTACCTTCATGAAAAATTCATAGCATTTCCTATATTTTTCATATTTCATTTTTTTAGTTAATATTTTGTCATGGACCAGGTCTAGCCTTAGGCTATTCTTCCAGAATACTACCTCATCTGACAAGTTCGTACAATGTGTTGGATTTTTCTTTTCTTCTTTTATTTAATTGTTTCTAGCTAATAATGTGTATTTCTCCTTATCTTTATTTCGACATACATACCCAACTATATCTTTGCATTTTATGTTTTACTGGGGAAGAGACTCATGAAAAGCTTTTTGTTATATGTATTAACAATCAAACATTCAGAGCATGCAATTATTCTTAATTTTCCATGAAAATATCTTTGCACAATTTTTCTTATAAGGATTTAGAATTATTAATAATGTCCCTGCTGTAATAAGTAACTACTTACAAGAAGAATTAAACAATTGACTTTATATCAATTATGAATATGAAAAGTACTAAAATAAATATTTGGCAATTAATACACAATTGATAGAAATTGAAATCACGAGAAAGCCATTTAAAATGTCAGTGCATATGGTCCTTAAATAATAGGTTTTTTAAAAAAATTTTCTCTAATTCATAAGATATATTATGCCATATTTTCGCTTAATGTGATATAAAACCTTAAATTATCAGTATAGATAAATAAGAAAGAAACCTGTTTACTTAAATATGTTTAATTGATTTTCACTGTAAGATGTTAATTTTGGAAGACTTGAGAATTAAGAAAGATATGGTCTATATTATATCTAACAGGCTAATCAAAGTACTTTTAAATATAAATGTATATATACATATATAATATATTTAATGCATATGCATGAATATAGATACATATATATAATAAATGTATAGTGATATATCTATCAGGTGATTATAATTTTAACGTTTTCTCAAGAAAAAAGAATGACTATAAAAAACAGTCTTAAATTTAAATTTCATAGCAAGATACTGTTTGTAATGACATGAGAGAAAAATTGGTATGGATGGAAAATGAAAAAGGAAGAGAGAGAAGGGGGAAATTGAGGAAGAAAGTGAGTAAAGAAGAGGGAGAGGCATATTCGATGTTAAGAAAAAAGTGGAGGGGCTGGGTTTATGGCTCAGTGGTAACATGATTGTCTAGCATGTGTGAGGCACTGGGTTCTATTCTCAGCACCACATAAAAATAAACAAAATGAAGGTCCATCAACAACTGAAAAACAAAAAATAAAAAAGTAGAAATATTACCAAAATTCCAAGCTTTGTTGAATGTTAAATAAAAAACAATATGTTACATAGCCTTATGTAATTTCTAGACTCCCCAAAATAGTCATTAAATGTTAGATCATTAGTGCTATAACTAAAAATCCATTGTTCCTTCCTCTACATTCTGTGGCATGCTAGTACTAAAATAAATTGTATTATAACACCAAAAAAAAAAAGCCAAATCATAATATTTCTACAGTAACTGACCCGAGTTTAACATCAATGCAAGTAGATTCCTATGGGACATGATGTGCATTTTGACGTTCATTTTTATTCAACAGTGGAACATTACTATTTCTTCAGTTTATGCACATCATAGGATACATATTTCATCCACAATTTAGCAAATTTATACTCATTTGTTTAACTTCAAATCACTTCCTGCTTCAGTACCCATGTATTCCTCCATGTTTCTTGACTGCTCTTTTCATGAGACTTCTTTACAAACACATTATTTTCGATTTCCATTATCATATTTGAAGCAAAACACCCGTCATGATAAACCATAACCCTAATATTACCATTAAATGTATAAGTGGTTGGAAAGAATGATTGTATATCAATATAAGATTTCTTACTTAGTTACAGGTATCAATTCAATCCATTATTTAAAGTGGAACCAGTTATATTATTTATTCACAGTATGGTCTATTCATGTATTATCTCTATATTCATAGACACAGGGTACACCTCTTTGTACCCCCAATACTAATTTATACGTCTTCAAAATATTGCTCCCAGAAATGGTGGAAAAAATACATGTAACCTGATCTACATATACATTTTATCACAGTAATATTCTGAACAGCAAAAAGCAAAGTTCACACTTATGATTGTATCATACCTAAATGGAAAGTGAACATGGATTACTAAAATTATCCATGTCCAGGTTGCCTAATGATCTCAAATGAAAATCCTATTGGTGACTACATATTTGTTTCTTCCAAAGATTATATATTCAAACTCAACCCTGTTGAATATGTCTAAAGCTGTCACTCACTTTACACTTTGAATGATTTTGTAATGTGTCTATTGATATCTGCTTTCCTACATATTTTCCCCAGTTCATCATTGTGACTGAATCTTCACATGTGCTATCACTAACATTCACTCTCTAACCGAAACCCTATTGCTAAAAAACTTTGGTCCAAATCCTATATTCACTCTTCTTCCTAAACCTACCTACTGTCTTCCTAATCCTAACGACTATCCCTTTTTGACTGGATGTTCTCTTCTACATTCAATCATCCAAGGTACAAGGTCCTATGCCATTGTATATCGATTTATCTGAGACATCTGTGCAGAACGTAATTCAATGCTAAGTATCCCAATCAAGGACCCAATGACCTTCTGGGCTTCAATTCTTACTTAGATTTCTCTTTTCATTCATATATTTCACCTCTATATTCTTATAAATATCGCAGGTTCCCAATACCATTGTTCATCGAGCAGAATGGTTCCTAACCAAAATTGAAAATGTTATTAACACTAACCATACACTCTTCCCTCAATCTAACTTTACAGAAAAGCAGTGACAGTGTTGGTCTTACAATTCAGGAATGTATGGGATCTTCCACCTGATGAGAACCTCAAAGGTATGTGCAGAAATGATCCCTGGAGAAGATGTAGGCAGCTATGAAGGACCTGAGAGAGCAAAAGTCATCTTCCATGGAAAACAACCTGGTAGGATGAAGTTTGGTGTCTGAATCAGCCTCTGTCTTCTTAATGTAGAGAAGACGGACCAAACCAGGCCTTATGGAGAGCTGTTCCTGAGAGCCTATGGATTATATCTCATTCTAACTTATGAAAGGGTCACAGGAAGTAGGGGCAGCCTCCATCTAAAGGGACCATAAGAAGCAACTGTTAAAACAAAGTGGTTGCCAAGGCAGTGACCTCATTCAGTTCCTGAAGGAAGTGACCTCACCTCACTTCCTTGGTGTTGGAACTCTCTGAACTTGGGATCCAGGAAGCCAGGCACCCCGATCCAGTCCCAGTCCCAGTCCCAGTTGTCTCACTTGTTTGGATTTACCAAGGACAGGGTCAGTCTTTCTTGGTACCTACTGATTTGAAGATGTCCAAATGCCAGAAGAGCTCTGAAGAGGGGCCTTTCCTGAGAAAGAAGGTAGTGGCTCACCGCTGGTTCCTGTCAACTTCACAGAGTTGGCCAAGGAGACCAGATCTGAGAGAAGACAGGCCATTTCGGAGGAACATAGTATGGCCCAGCAGTCAGAGAACACTCCGAATAGTCACAGACCTACTTGGGGGAAGGAGGTGCCTTTGTGGGTGTGGTTGTGGGTTTGTGGTTTGGTCTCATGTTCTGAGAATAAGTTTTTTCAGATATCAGATCCGGAGCCCAGGAATTAGTTCTCATTGGGGCTAAGGTTCCCCACCAGCGAGATTTGAAATTGGCGCTGGCTGCATTGTTAACAAGGGCGGGGACTTTTCACGCCACTGCAGAAAAGAAGAAGGTAGGAAGAAGAAGTCCTTAGGCGCCATGTTGGGGTTTTTCTCTGGGGTATGGCTGCCATTTATACTTTTCCTAACATTCCTCCCTTTTTGTTTTTTTAGAAATTGGGGTGTTGTTTGTCATTTCTGGCTGATTCCTGCTGTGTAGGGGTGCTGTGGGGCCTAGAAAAGGAAGTGGACGAATGCTCGGCGGGCAGGTCTTGGGATATCATGGCAGCCCGAAATAAAACCCAGTGGTATAGATAGCTACTTCAGTAGGGGTAAAGTCTATGAAAGTTCCCTGATGCCACAAGTTGTCGATGGCATGAAACCAGTCCTGGATGGAGGAGATTGTTGGTATCAGCCACTGGTCCTGTAACAGAGACTCAAGGAAATACTGGAAGCGTTGCCTGGACATGGCGTCACCAGCACCTGAAGAAGATCAGAGCGAATAAAAACAGAATGAAGATAAAAATTAAAGCAAAGGTCAATTTTTGGCAGAAGTTCCATGTTGGGGGACTGACATAGAAGAGGCCAAGGGCCATGAGGAAGCTTAGAATGTCATAAAGACTCATGAATCCAGGATGGCAGATTAGGAGGTTCTCCAAGCTCGTTGCCTCCCGCTGTCTGATGTTCGTTGCATTCCATCGTGCCTGGTAGTGAGCTTCATCACTGAGTGAACTGTTCTCTTGGAGATGTTAGGGGTTCATCGGTCATCAGAGGCTGGTAGTGCCTAAGCAAAAGCTGGTTGAAATTTTGATTAAAAATTTTTTGCAGTTGGGTTTGAAGGAACTTCATTATGCATGGCAAGAGAGCACAAAAAGGGAGCATCCCAATAAGGGGCCCCAAGATAGGTAGTAAGTACATGGCAAGATAGGATTGGAAGAACCCTGTTATGGGATTGGAGGAGCTAGGTTTGAGCAATTTGGTCGATAATTCCTGCAATTTAACAACATTTTTTTCTATCAGCCCAGATTCATTAACATAATAGCAACATTCCTCTCTGAGGAATAGGCATGTACCCCTTTTTCTGCAGTGAGAAGATCAATTGCCCTTTGTTTCTGTAAAGCCACGTGTGCCAATGAAGTAACCTGGCGCTGCAAGGAGCCCAGAGTCTCAGCAGTGGTATCGAGTGCTTCCTGCAGTTTTTGTTGCAGGTTATTGGATGCCCATAGAACATGACCTATAGCTCCACCAGAGAGTCCGAGACCCGCCACTGAGGTTGTTAAAGTGAGGCCTACAAGAACCGGCAGAAAGACTGCCCTACGGGTTCGGGAAGGTAGGGCCAACTGTCGGAATTCGGTGGGAGTATACAAAGACAGCTGAGGAACTACAGTAACCAAGAAAGAGGTGCCAGAGACATTGATCGTTGAGGTACTTAAAGACCCATTACACCAGAGGAAATTTCCAGGTTGCATAAACGCAGGGCTCGATTGGGTGCTTAAGCTCAAGGAACAAATTGGTAAAGGATTCATTATTGTCAGGTGGAAACAGTTGAAAGCAAATAAAGCATTGGTGGAATAACTTTCCCACAGTGGGATACGTGTCACATGTAGGGGTTGTCCTTTCTTAGAGAAATTGTAGGTTTTTGCTGAAATATTTCCTGCCGCTAATGGGACCGCTGCTAGAAGTGGACGACTAATTGAAGCACAGAGAAAGCACTGAGAAGGAGGCACAGAAAGAGGGGTGGATTTTAATAATTGAAGAGTTTGGTGTAACAAATTGAGCCATGTGTCAGGGGGACCTGAGGGGGTTGAAGGGTCTGAATCCTTTTTGGATGAGCTATGGATAAGATCTCGAAGTTTTGATTCTGACTCCTTAATGTGTTCGACTACCTGGATGGTTGCCTTAGGTGGCATAATCAGGGTGCTGCCAACAGTCATCCACATTGTGGTTCTGGCTGAGGTGGTCCGAGCATAGACAGCAAACTCAACATAGCCCCAACGTTTGGCCTTGGGGTCAGGTATATCTAAAGTATACCATCCATTGTTATCAGATGAAGAGCCTTTATGCCACTTTAGGTAACTAGATGTCCACCCTTTTGGGTAACCAAGTGAGTGGTAAGAATAGCTACCATGTTCATCATGGAACCTGCATGACCAATAGGGGCACCCATTATATATCTCAGGCCACCAATGACAATAGTCTTTTGTTTGATCAAAAAGGAAGCAAATGAAAGGCCAGTTCCAGCTACCAGGGACGAAGGTCCTTGAAGGTGACAATTTTAGGGAAATAGAGGTGCAATTGTGGATGAAGCAAGTAGTTGCATCCACTGCACGGACCTTCTGCATGCCATGTTCTGAGTACCGTTCCTGAAGAGTGAATAAATACATTGTAGGAGAGGTGGGTAAAGACCAGTCCCGATAGAGTACAGAAAATAAGCAGAGCACAAAAAAACAAGCAGTTACAGAAGATTAGGGTGTTGGGAGAGCTCATTGTGACTTTTTTAAGAGGAATTGGGCTGCATGGAACACCGTGTGAGCTGCAACTTAAATGGGTGAGATGAGTGTGGAGAGCAGGAGTTAAGGGGAGGTTCAGGAGGTGATTCTTGGAGTTCCTCTGGGTGGTCCTGTCGTCAGCAGGTGGGACCTCCTGGTGATATGGCTTCAACCTAGAAATGTGAATCCAGGGAGTGAGATGGTTGTCTGGTAAGGAGAGTTTGGCGGAAGTGGGGGTACAGAGAATGACAGGATAGGGGCATTTCCATTTTGGGGCAAGAGTCCCTTTCTCCTCTGGGGTATTATAATAGACTAGACTCCCAGGTGTTATGGGAGGAGTGTTTGGAGAGGACACTGGGTCCGGATGAAGCCAGTCCTGATATTTCCAGATTTCCGAGCAGAGATGATATAAAAGAGGCAAAGACAAATCTCGGGTGAGAGATCCTTGTGAAATGACCAACCCAGGGGGTATAAGAGGTCTTCCATACATTATCTCAAAGGGAGACAGTAAAGATGGTTTTTAGGGAGAGCTCTGATTCGAAGCAAATCCAAGGGAAGGAATTTGACCCAGTCTAAGTTTAATTCCATTGTCAATTTGGTAAGGACTTCCTTTAGAGTACGATTTACCCTTTCCACTTTCCCTGAAGCTTGGGGGTAATATGGACAGTGGGAATGCCACTTGAAGGAGAGGGCTTGAGAGACCTTTTGTGTGATCCTAGAAATAAACTCAGGGCCATTGTCATATTGTAGAGAAGTGGGCATACCAAACCTGGGGATGATGTCTGTCAGTAAGATTGAAGCTACAGTGGAAGCCGTTTTATTGGAAGTGGGAAATGCCTCAATTCAACCAGAGAAAGTGTCCACAAAGACAAGGAGGTATTTAGTGCGCCATACTGTGAGCATGTTGGTGAAGTCTACCTGCCAGTCAGCAGTGGGAATGTGTCCCCGGGCTTGGTGGGAAGGGAAAGGTTTGGGCCTTAAAGGAGTATAAGTGTTGGTCCACTGACAGATCTGACAATTAGAGGCTATATTCTGTAGCATGGCTTTGTCAGAGAGGGTGAGCGAGAAGAAGCTCTGTAAAAAGAGGGTCAAAGACTGAGAATTGGAAAGGAATAGATTATGAAGGAACTTGAAGAGATCCTTGTTCTTACTGGAAGAAGTAGGGGCTTCAGATGAGCTGTCTAAAGTGGCCATTATATGTCCCCCAGGGGGTCCATCATTGGAAGTGGTAGCAGCCATTTGTGCCACCTGGTCAGCTTTGGCATTGCCCTCAGTGATAAGAGAGAAGTCCTTCTGATTAGACCTACAATGGACAACTCCCACCTGGGTGGGTAAGTGGGAGGCCTCTATCAGATTTGTTATAAGAGCCGAATTAGTGATCACATTACCTTTGGTGGTAAGTAGGCCTCGCTCCTTTTATATTGCAGGATGGGATAAGATATGGAAGACATATTTTGAATCAGTATAAAGGGTGAGGGATTTGACTTGTGCTAGAAGGCTGGCACGAGTGGCTACTATAAGTTCAGACTGCTGGTTGGTAGTTCCTGAAGGCAGAGCTTTGGCCTCTATAATCTCAGTGGCTGATACTACAGCGTATCCAAAGTAATGAGTGCCGTTCTGCCTAAAGGAACTGCCATCAGTAAACCAGATAAGGTCAGGCTTGGCTAGTAGTCACTCAGAAATGGAAGAATGACAGGGGAGGAAATCATCTAAGGTTTCCAACCAATTTTGAGTTGGTGTGTTAGACGTGGGAGTCATTGGGAGCAGTGAGGCAGGGTTCTGTGCAGAGCAGGGAAGGAAAGTAATATTAGGGTTTTCCGGAAAGGAAGTGAGGACCGACAGAAATCTGGATGGAGGAAGGGTTTGAAAGCCCTTATAAGCTAAAAGATCCTTCAAGTGATGTGGGGAGTGGATAGTTAAAGGGGCCCCAAAAGTAAGCTTAGAGGCTTCTTTGTGTAAAATTTGTCCAGCAGCCAGAGCTCTTAAGCAAGGGGCCCACTCACGGATGGTAGGGTCAAGTTGCTTGGGCAAATATGCCACAGGTGCAAATGTAGGCCCATAGTTTTGACCTAAGACCCCAAGTTCTTGCCTCCCATTTTCATGGACATATACATGAAATGGTCTTGAAAGATCAGGAAGGTGAAGGGCAGGTGCCTTTAAGACAAGTTGCTGAAGCCTGCGCAAGTTGTAGTTTGGGGAGGAGGCAAGAGATTCACTAGGAGGTCCCTTTGCTAGGTCATACAGGATTTGTAAAGAAGAGAATAATTTGGGATCCAGGCCCTAAAATAACCTGCTAGTCCTAGGAATGATAGTATTTTGGCTTTTGTATGGGGCACTGGAAGATAAGAGAGGAGTTGCCTCCTATCCAGTGTTATTTCCTTTTTTTTGGGTGTAAGGCAAAAACCAAGATAGGTGACAGAAGACTGGGAAACCTGGGCCTTGTGGGGAGACTCCCTATTTCCCTTGTCTGCTAGGAAATTAAAAGCTGAGCAGTGTGGGATTGAGAGTGTTCCCAGAGGGACTACATAGAAGAAGGTTATCGACATATTGAAGGAGAGTAGAGTCAGGACAGGTCGGGTGAAAGGATGTGAGGTCCTGGGCAAGAACTTGGCCAAAGAGATGGGGGCTATCCCTGAATCCCTGTGGGAGGACAGTCCAGGTAAGCTGATGAGAATGGCGGGTGTGAGAGTCAGTGCAAGTAAAAGCAAAGATATACTGAGATTCTGAGAACAAGGGAATAGAAAAGAACGCATGTTTTAAATTTAGGACCAAGAAGTGGGTAATAGTGGCAGGGATCTGAGAGAAAAGGGTGTAAGGGTTGGACACTAGTGGGTGGATGGGGACCACAGAGGAGTTGACAAGGGGAAGGTCTAGAACCAGCCTGTAGGACACGTTAGGTTTCTTTACTGCCAGAATGGGGGTGTTGAAAGGAGAGTGTGTAGGCCTAAGATACCCCTTTCATAATAAATCCTGGATGATGGCTTCTAATCCGAGGAAGGCTGTGGTTGTGAGTGGATATCATGGTTGACTAATATATCTTGAAGGGTCCCATAAGACAATATGAATAGGACTGCATTTATCCATAAAGGGTGTAGTTGTGTCCCAAAACTCAGGGTTAACTGGTTTAGGTAGTCGTGGGAGAGTGCATGAAGGAGGTGTATCTGCCCCTAGGAACATCATGAGAAAATGAGAGGTAGGAGAGGTGTGGGGTGATATGTGAATGGTGACTTTTAATAGTGAGAGTATGTCCCTTTCCAGAAGGGGAATGGGGCAATGGCTCATAACGAGAAAGGAGTGAGTGAAGGACAAAAGGGATTTTGAGGGAAAATACGTTTACCTCCTACCACGACAATAGGAGTTTTTGAGGGTGTGGTAGGACCCCGATACTCCCTCAAGACTGAAAAAGTGGCACCAATATCCAAGAGGAAGGTAATGAAGCGTCCATCCACCAGGAAGGTGACCCTAGGCTCTTGATTCTTGATGGTAATAGTCTGGAGGGAAGGCCCAGGGCTCCATCAATCCTCCTCTGCCAAGCCCAGGAGAGGCTGGGGTTGCCGGGTGGCTGAACAACCTCCCATCCGGGTTGTTGGGCAGTCTGCCCCCCAGTGTCTCCTTTGATGGCATGTTGGGCAGGGGTTTTACGGTGTTCTCGGCGAGGGACAATCCTTACCACATTTGAAGAAAGCTCCAGGGGGTGTCACATTGGGACGGCTTGGTGATGGCCTTCTCTGAATGACCTGGGCCAACATTTGGAATTTGGCATTTTCAGCTCTCTGCCTACGGCAATCACTTTCATCCTCTCTACCATGAAAAACCTTTAAAGCGACAGCGAGGATTTTGGTCTGAGGAGTAGCAGGGCCCTGTTCAAGCTTTTTAAGCTTGGCTTTAATGTCAGAGTATTTTTGGGCCAGAACATATGTCATTAAGACATGACGGCCATCAGGGGTTTCTGGGTCGAGTTATGTGCACTGTTGAAGGGCCTTGGTTAGTCTATCCAGGAATTCTGAAGGTGTTTCCTCCTTCCTTTGAATGACCTCCTGCACCTTTTTAAAGTTAACAGCCTTGCGGGTGGCCTTTTTCAGGCCCGCCAAAAGGCAGGATGTAAAAAGGTCATGAGTCTGTAGGCCTTCAGGGGTGTTGTAATCCCATAGGGGATCCTGCTCTGGGACAGCATGAGGGCCCGTGGGGTGGTTAGGATTGGTCCTATGATTTTCATCAGCATGGGCTTGGGCTAGCTCCCAGACCCATTGCCTTTCCTCGGGGAGATGTGTATTGGCCAAGAGCATGTATATGTCATGAAGAGTGAGGCTATATGCTTGCAGGACCCATTGAAACTCCCGTATGTAAGTGGTGGGTTTAGTGGTGATTGAGCCTAACTTCCTCTCTAGCTGAGTAATGTCTGACCTGGAGAAGAGCACGTGGACTCTGATGACACCCTCGGGACCAGCTACCTCACGAAGGGGTGCGATTGTCTTAGGGGTGGGAAGGAGTCCTTTAGACCTGGTAACAGGAGGACTGAAAGAGGCAGGCGGCGGACAGGAAGGAGAGGAAGGGGAAGGGAGTGTCTCTTTGGAAGAGGAGGAGGTAGAGCAGGCAGAAGAGGACGGAGGGGAGGGGGATAAAATGGAAGGCTGAGGATCCATGGAATCAGGCAGAGGATGAGGACGGTATAGCAGAAGAGAAGGGGCAGATGGGGCTGGGGATAAGGTGGGGGTTCATCTGCTGGGTCGAATGAGGAAGAATCTGTGAAGTCAGAAGTAGAAGTAGGGGAAGAGAGGGGATTGCAAGCAAGGAGGACCTGAGGGGGAGGGCAGGAGGAGCAGAGACAAGGTGCTGTGTGGGAAGGCTAAAACCTTCAATGCAGGGAATCTTCCTCCACTTTTTCAGACGCTGGCAGTAGTTAAAAAGGTCCCAGGGGAGGTTTGGATCTAAGGATCCTTCTTGGACTGATCCCCTCATGGAAACCTCAAGCCACAGGTTATGATGAGTGTCTATATGGAAGAAGATGAGGGCCTTGTGGGAGTGCTTTGGTTTTAATTGTGGTCATTTGTGTGGTGGTTGGAAGTGATGACTGGGTCTACCTGGGCTTGGACTCTGGTGTGATTCCCCTTAGAGTCTGAGTTCTGGAACTGATCTCAGAGAAATATTGCCATGAACTGTGTTCAGATTTTAGGAGGCCACGCATGGGATTTGCCCTTGGAAACTGAGATCAAGGACAGAGTGGCTTTCCACAGAGCCTTGGAATCTCAGCTAGGATATCATATGATTTTATTCTGAAAGATTTGGCAGCCATAGTTGAGAGTCAGAACACCCATGGACGTCACATTGAAGACCTCAATGGGCCTGGCTTCATGTGACCTTTTGAAGACTCTATGGGAAGACTTGCCTGTGAGAGTTCTCCAGAGCTTTCATTGAAATGAGCTTCCTCACCATTTAATGGTTCCTGAATGAACTGAAACCCACAGTGTCTCCAACTTCATCCATGAAAAAAAGCTAGATAAATACAATGAAATTTTTGAAATTCCAATAATCAGGTGGCACTGGAGAACCTTTGGATGTCTTGTTGCTGATCATGAGTGTACGAGAGAATGCCAAGATTGACCGTGTTTCATGAAAATGGTGTAGAACAAAGATGCCAGTAAGTTGGAGCCTGCTGAGTAGTGGGCCTATTGCAGTGGTGGGCAGGTGTGTGATAATATATCTGTGGTGTGGCCATGAGGATTTGCCATTGCCTTCCAAATGGCTTGTGACTGACATTGTGCATCCAGCAGACCCTTCTATGTAAAGGCATCTTCTTACATGGAGAGGTTCCAGGGCAAAGTTCAGAGTCAGATTTCTATGGACAAGGGGGCAAGCTCTGTGAGATATAACCTGGTTGTTGCATTCTCCTACAGACCCTGACACACCACAAGTGACTGAACTCCTTCCAAAACTGGGTCCCAGTTGAACTCATTGTATTTCATGCAGCAAATACCAACCTCCAGTGCAGCAGCAAGAAACACCACGAAAAGTGGAGGATGAACAAATGGTTTCACAGTCCACACGGGAAGACACTTAGCACCCAGTGGCCACAGTTTACCTAAAAAGAGAAAATTCAGCACTGCTGCCTTATGTTCATTAGAATACAAGAAACCATGTCCTCCAGGTCACATAGATTCAAACCCAGCTTTGATGGTCTCACTAGAAAGGAAGCTAAAGCTCCTTACAACAACATATGTTTCAAGTGCCCAACCTCAGAGGAAGTTCCTCAAGAAGTCTTTAGGCCGGCAGAGCTCCATGTTTTTGGAGTGTTAACTGTTAGACCAGGACACAAGAAAAGACCGCTGACTCTAATTAAAATCAAATTAAATTAATCTTATTATTTCCACCTTTCATGCTTCCTCCCCTCCCAAAACAGCCGGAACAAGACAGCAAACCCAGCTTTCCTACAGCCCAGCTTTATAGCCCAGAAAGTTACACAAAAGGGGTGTTACAGATAACAGAACTCTGACAAGCATCACACTAATGGTAGTTTAGATTTTTTTTGCTGTCCCTACATCAGAATTCAGAGGACCATTAGAGCCTCAGAGAGGGATGTTGTCTGGCCAGAGAAGGCAAATATTTATGATGTGTCACTAAAGTTTCAGAGAGGGCTGCTATCTGGTCAGAGAGCTGGGCATGCGTGAGTTAAAGGCACGGGCAGGCATTTCAAGCAGGTTCAGAACTTGCAGTAATTTATGGTAAAGCCAAAATTATCTTTTCATGGCTTTGTGTCAAGATGGCTCCCAATTTTAATAAAAGATCAGGTTGGGTCTATCATTTCCCCCTTTTCTCTGTGTCCCTTTCAAATCTTTAATAGATTAGGGGAAGAGCACTGAGGAAATTTTAATCCCTCAGGTAAGATTCTCCAAATTTTTAGAACTCACCCAAAACCGATCTCCCTGATTTTACCTGACTTAATTAATTACTTATATTGATAGTCTATTTATCTTTCTCTTCATTGTTGTAAGAAGAGTGGCGTCAATCATTATTTCTTCTTCTGACCTGAGACAGGGTGAAGTGAGTGGGCGTGAGGGACATGAGTTGCCTTTTATAAGTCAGTTGGGGGACATGAGTTGCCTTTTAGAAGTCAGTTCGGATTGAAGTCTGGTTGGGGAAGAACAGGTTGTAAAGTCATCTGGGGATGGGTTCTTCTATGAGAGAAACAAAAACCATGAGTACTGAATAAATGTTGCAGCAGCTGGAACATGTCACTGTATGGAAGTTCCCTCACCAGTCTTTAATATCCCCAGTTATCAGGACTATCAAATTAATATTTAACTTTTAGTGTTACAGTTGTCCCTCCCCGTAAGATACAGTTTAACAATTTAATGTCATCTGATCTTGTAAAATCCTTTTTTTTGTATGACCTCTATGTCTAATAGAGAAAAACCTTTAATTCTGTTACTCAGGGCTGGATAATTGTACTAGCAAACACCAAGCCTACCTGTGTAGGTTAGGAATATCTGCAGGCCTTAAATTAGAAATTTCTGCCTGTGGCAGCTCTTCTTGATAGTCTCTTTTTATAAGTATCAGGCATTCCTGTCTGAGAATCCTTCTTTGTAGCCTCCAGTCTTACTTATTTTGGGAGGCTAAAATAAAGTGCATACCTTAAAATATTATTATTATTATTATTATTATTATTATTATTATTTTTATTATATTATTATTATTTAAAATGCCCAGGAATGGCTGTATTTTGGTCTTAACTGTCTTTCCAAAGTGTTTAAGATGAAGCAGTCAAACGGACTTTTGTTTCTATCTATTGTTAACAGTCAGCTGAGCTTTATGGGAGTCAATTCTGGAAAAACGAGAGCAGATTTTCAATTCTGCTAGTGCCATTTGCGCTAGGTGGGTCCAGGTCTTGCTTGACCATTTGGCTTCCCTCAGAAGCATCAGGGATATCTCCTTTCTCTGATGACTCTCGTAACAAATGCACTGATTGGCTTTCTGTTCTCCAGTGGTCTCATTAATCTCCCTGATCAGGAGGTTATGTGGCTCAGAGTTGAAAAGCTCTTTAGAGAAGTCCCCTGTTCCCTGGATTCAGATTGACTCAGAGGGTAAGAGCCAAAATATTGGTTTTCTTGGCCCTTTTCATTTAACTTTAATTTTAAATCCTAATCTTAAACATCCAGCAAATAAATTTTAACAGCCTTATATTAAGAGTACTGGACTTTAATGTCTATAACTTTATAATTATCTTTTAATTAATTGGGATCTGTATTATTCTGTCTGTATTGTAGGTGATGACTTATTATCTTGAATAAACCCATGTTGTGTTCTTAAAGCAACTAACAGGGAATCTTTAGATCACTTATAAGAAAATTTCAAAATAAAATTAACAAAAGTAAAAATACTTAGTTCGTGTAATAGCTACCCTGAATTTTTTGGCTGAGTATTACTTTATATCCCCTGTTTTAGATCCTAGGAATCTTGACATTTTTTAGGTTTTTAACATAACTTTAAAGAAATATTATCTGACCTACTGGTTTCGTAGTCATTCTCACATATAGTAAGATGGGACACACAGCCTTATCTCAGGTAAGGCAGGGCTCTTTTTAAATCTTAAGTATTTTAGTTCTAAAGCTGATCTTTATTTTTAAATATCATTTGACAAAGTTTACATAAATTGCGGTCTCATGAACATTAGCTAACACCATATGATATCACATTTAAAACATGAATTAAAGAAAGCCTGAAAGTTTTCAACTTTTACATAGATTAGGCTCTCATTAACTTAAAAATACATTTAAATTGTTCCACAATGTAAAAAGTAACATGAAACTTTACATATCTTATTGATAACAGGTAAATAAATCTCCAATATATTTTTTTACCATACAACTTCAGAACACCAGCTTGATATAATGCTCTTTTAAAGTTTCTACCTTACAGACTTGCATACCTGTAAGATATGAAAACATTAATAGCATCACAATTACATTGATGTTTCTACATTAACCAAGTTTACCTTTTAAAGAAATGGCAGTACAGTGCTCTAAAATAACAGTTCTGATTTAATAAGTTGTTTAATTTTTATGGTTCCTTGCTCTAGAAAAAATAAAACTTAATAAACACAATGTTATGGGTAAACTTATGTTTCAAAAAATTTTTGTCTCATTAACACAGGACTGATTTTTAAAATCTTATATAGAGTTTAGTAAAAACTCATACAGACCTTAGTAAATGAATCAGATATCTAACAAAAGTACTCACGAATGAGTAATCCCATATCAAATTTACTTATTTATCAAAATATTAGAGAAATGTATTGAACAGTGTAAACCATTTTTATGTTGAAGAAAATGTCCTAGAACCAAGGCACATTAGACGTTTTGTAGATATTAATATTTTATTAGATTTTTGAACACCTAGAAAAATTTGTAAGCTTAAATTTAAAAACATTTATTTTTATCTGTTTATCCAATTTAAATTGAAACATTTAAACCACGTGAACTAAAGATCTTTGGATCCACTTTTTAAAATTTGTTTTTATGAGCGCTTCTTTTATGAGCGCTCCTTATATATGTTAATTTGTGTATCATATATATGATATACGAACATATGTATATATAGACAGACAACACATAACAAAATTGTACACACATAATAATAGTAAAGGCCTTGTAGTTTTTCGCAGGTTAAATCTTTATTGCAATGTTTCAAGAAGTCCACAGTTGGTCAAAGATAGAACTGATCAGAAAAACATTAGCCTAGGTCTGCATGCTCAGAATCATGAGCTCAAAAAGAAAATACAGAATCTAAGGAAAAAAATAAGAGTCCTAGAAAAAACGACTGGCCAGTAATTAGTAAATACCATACAATTTAGTTTTTCTTTCCGTTAGGCATCAAATCAGTCTCCTACTAAGCTTGCAGGCTTCTTTCATTTGCATTTCAACATAAGTCATGGCTGAGGTCTGGAAGGAGCAGGAAAAAACTGCTATTCTGAGCAGACACCTCAGGCCTAAGGCATTTTAACCATAATTTTCAGGTTCGGGTGTTGAAAATTATGATACAAGTTTAAGATACAATTCACAAAATTTTATGTCTTTACATCTTATTTTGTCAACAGATACCATACTATGGTTTACTATCCTTGTCCAAATTAATGCACTGGTACACACAGTGACATTTTCCCTGGCTACCGAAATCAAAATTGGTTAAAAAAAAAAAAAAAGACTGAATGATTGGGAAGTTACTTGCCAATTGGAAGTAGAGTTCTTCAGTTTTGCATCCTAAGTATTTAAGTTCTCTGGCATGAATTACCTGAAATCTTAAACTAAACAATTACCTAAACTCGACTTTTAACTGCAAGATTGTGCAATGCTTCAAAAACCCATTCAGATACCAGTTTGTTATGATAAAACATCATCATTTAGACACACATTCAGCTAAGATCATTCCCAAGAAAAATTTTATAATATCAACACATTATTGTACATGTCTTAAAGGACCAGAAACAAAGACACAAGACAGACAGAAAGGAGGTAGAGACTATGGTTGCCAGACAGAATCCTTTAAACCAGAGCAGATAAGAGAAAAATCTACTACACCAGTGGCACCATAAAAATCTACTACACCAGTGGCACCATGGGGGGAACCAGATGTTTTAACAGAGGGGCAACCTGAAATGTAAAATAAAGTGTCTATATGGTGACTTTAATGAATTTAGTGTCCCCTTTTTCTTTTTCTCTTTTTTAACAAGACAGAGGTGCCGTAATTCTTACAGTGCACGGAAGGAAGGAGGGTATTCCCTGAATCAACAGGGCTTTGGCAGCTGCTGGGGGTCCCTCAGTCCCTCCTTTTACTTACAGGATTAGCTCCTCTGGTTCAGTTCCACCGCAAGCAAGCTCCATCTCCTAACATTTCAGTAGACAGCTCTCACAAAGTTCTGGGGCGGAGGGGGGATACCAAATTTGTAACTTAAAGTTCGGTTCCTGACCTAGAAGCCAATTTATACCAATTAAATAATGAGGAATGGGTTCTGAGAAAAAGAAAAGGGGAGGTTAATTGCTTTGCTAACAAAGGAGAAACACAGGGGACTCTGCCAAATTTTGTGACTCTCTTGATCTGGAGGGACAAGGAGTTTTAAAGGAGTTTCACTTGTTAACCTGGGAGATACTCAGTTCTTAGGTCCCCAGCAGGCATTGCCCTCTGCAATGGGTGTGCTCCAGGCAGCCAGCTAGGGGCTTCTATCATCCTGCTTAACAAAGGGGGGTAAAGTTCATCGCAGTTCCTTAAAACACAGTTCAAACGGGTGTCAGGCTTACTCTCTTTATTACCCATTTTCACGTCCAATATCCTTAAGTTTTTACCACTGAAATCACACAACAAAATGAACAAAAGCAAACAAACAAACAAAAAAAATAGAACGCAGAACAAAACACACACACACACACACACACACACACACACACACACACACACACAAAGAAAAACAGAAACCCGGCGCCTAAACAGAAAAACAGTGGTACAGTGCAAGATCTTGCTAAAGCTCCAGGGTACGAGCGCGTGCGTGCCCGTGGGCACCTCTCTACACTTCCAGAGGAATTTCCTACAGAACAGAACAGAGGACAGAATGATTCTTGTTACTGTCCTGGACAGGAGTATATGTGAGTCTCCCCAGGCCACATCTCTGTCATCAGAAGAGATCTCCCTTAACCGGATATCAGATGTTATAAAGGCGCCACTTACCTATGGAGGCCTCCTCCATCAGGTGCTTGCTAATAGTTTTAGTGCGGAGGTTCACTGCAATGCTCCCGGGACTAAAGGCTCTCTTCCTAATATAGAGAAGATGGACCAAACCAGGCCTGAGTGGAGAGCTGTTCCTTGGTGCCTATGGTTTATATACCATTCTAATTTGTGAAAGTGCCACAGAAAGTAGGGTCAGCCTCCTTCTCATGGTACGCTTGGAAGCAACTGTTTGGACAAAGTGGTTGCCAAGGCAGTGACCTCATTCAGTTCCTGAAGGATGCGACCTCACCTCACTTCCTTGGTAATGGAACTCTCTGAACTTGGGATCCAGGAAGCCAGGCACAGAGAGCCAATCCCTGTCCCAGTCCCAGTGGTCTCACTTGCTTCGATTTAGCAAGGACAGAGTCAGTCTTTCTTGGTACCTACTGATGTGAGGCTGGCCAAATGCCAGGAAAACTCTGAAGAGGGGCCTTTTTTGAAAAAGCAGGTAGTGGCTCACAGCTGGCTCCTGACCACTTCACAGAGTTGGACAAGGAGACCAGATCTGAGACAGGACAGGCCATATCGGGGGAACACAGTATGGCCCAGCAGTCAGAGGACACTCCGGAGAGTGAGAGACCTACTTGGGGGAAGGAGGTGCCTTTGTGGATGTGGATGTGTGCTTGTGGTTTTGTCTCATGTTCAGAGAATAGGTAGGAAAGTCGGTTTGTTTGGTTTGGAGTGAACTGTTTCTAGTAAGTTGTTGGACAAGGCGAGTGTTTCTATGTCTGTGTAACCCACTGTGTCCGTGGTTGTAGACGTTAGAAAAGAGAATGCATCAATGGATGTTTCCTGTCTATTAGAAAGCTTCCCAGCATTCATCCTGTCCAACTAATGAATGCTCTAGGGCTTGCCTTATCAATGGGCAACACCGGCTATCTTCCTAAGTTCCTGTTTTCTTCCTGAATTCTGGCCACTCTCCAGAATAGACTCATGCTTTTGTGTCCACGATATGTAGCACCTCCAAGCACTGTGACATGGACATGTACTGGATAGCTGAAGGAATTGGCAAGAATCTCAGAAAACTCAGATACCAGTGTGACCAGGATAGTCTCAGTGGAGAAACCCTGCAATTGGCCTTTTGATTACCTATTGTTCTGTTGCCCTGAATGTCAGGAAGGTCTTTGCCTCAGGCCACGCCTTCGAGATTCCAGAAGAAAACAGTTTTCAAACGGAAATGAGTGGGCATCACCTGTGGCTGTTTGCTTAATTGCTTTGGAAAGGGATGTGTCTGAATCAGCCCCTTGACCCTGTGTGAGCCTAGAGCTTAGATTCTTAGCACCTGATGGATCATAAGAAAGATCCCATGTGTGGATCCAAATCAAAATGACCAAAAATCAGTCATTGTGGATGAAGTCTCTCGCATTCCTCCGTAAGGTTCTTTACCTCCCTCAAGTGAGAATAGGGATCCAATGGGTCAAATGAGTTATTCAAAGCCCTGCAGATGCTAGCCCATAGATTCTTGGGTTTTCTTATGAATCCAATTCAAATAAAGAATCTAAACCGACAGTCAGTAGGCCTCAAATTGGAGAACAGAGCTGTGTTAACGGCAGGCATATTTGATCACTCCTGGATCACAGGAAGGTTGTCCAGGCCACCCTGACTTTTGGTAAATGAGGGGAAAGGGAGCTTATTTGGGACACTGTCTTGTGCTGCGCCTCTCATGGAATCCTCCTGCCAGAAGTTATGATGAGTGTCTATATGGAAGAAGATGAGTGTCATGTGAGAGTGTTTTGGTTTTAACTGCGGTCATTTGTGTGAAAGTTGGAAGAGATAACTGGGTCCAACTTGGCTTGCACTTTGGTGTGATTCTGCTTAGAGACTGTGTTTTGGAACTGACCTCCGAGAAGGTACAAGGTCCAATGACATTGTATATCCATATTTCTGGGACATCTCTACAGAACGTAATTCAATGCTAAGTATACCAATCAAGGGCCAAATGAACTTCTGGATTTCAAATCTTACCTAGATTTCTGTTTTCATACTTATATTGAAAGGTTAATAAAATAGATACTTGTCACTTCCTGTTTTTCTGTATGCTTAACAAAACACCGTTGTATTCTTGAGAACTGTTTACTATTCTTGTTCCCAGAATGTGCTGTCCCCAACTGCCAAACTTCAGAATATACTCCGTCAACCAGTTGCACGCAAACTGCCCACTTGCCATTACCCATCAATAAATTTCTCTCCCTGCCCTCTCCAAGGAAAATATATAAGCATTTCTTAAGCTGTTCTCAGGGCTCTCTGCTCTCTTCAAGTGATCTCTGAGCCCTTCATGCCGGACTCCCAATAAACCCTTTGCTGTTGCATGAGACTGTCTCTTGGTGGTCTCTGCCACAGATGCTCGCCCAACCTTTACATCTGGTGGCCCTAGCGAGATCCGGCAGCTGCAGACAAAATACCCCCAACGGGCTCCTCTGGGGGTAAATAAGACCCATCTTTCTGGTTTCAGGCTTCAGGTTAGGGTATGGCAAAATGGCTATTGGTAAAGAGCGTGAGCTCTCTCCCATGGTGGCTGACACACATGCCACAGAGCCACAGACCATGTTCCTGGGAGATAGACTCGGGAAATCGAGGAACAATAGTCTCCTCGACTCAGTGATATTTTGTTTCTGATTCGGTATTGCCAGCCCTTCAGGTTTTGCCGACTAGTCAATCCTGGTCTCAGTATTGGACGTCCATTGCCTGTCTTTATTGTCTTGTCTTGTCTGTGTTGTGTGTCGTTGCTTTCACTGTCTGTGTATATTTGATTATGGGACAGATCATTTCAATGCCTCTGTCCCTGACCCTTGATCACTGGACCAAATTCTGCTTAAGGGCTCAGAATCTTTCTTTTTCAGTAAAACGCCAGACCTGGCAGATTCTGTGTCACAGAATGACCCACCATTGCAGTCGGATGGCTCCTAGAAGGATCTTTGTACTTCGCACTTATTTGAAAAGTCCGAGATATTGTCTTTCAGCAGGGGCCACATAGACATCCTGATCAACAGCCATATATCTTAACTTGTCAGTACCTCTACAAATCTCCTCCTCCATGGGTCAAGCCTTTCCTTGTCCCTGCACCTGCTCCTACTCCTTCCCCCACAATTCTATCTCTCAAACTCTCTGCTCCTCCTCCTCCACCCTCTGTTCTCCTTGAGTCTCAAGACTCTACTGGACTCTCCTCCCCCTCCTTATCATCTGCCCTCGTCTCCCAACCCCCAACACCCTCTAAGTGATTCCCCTTCTGCTGACTCAGCCTCTCCACCATTCGAGGAAGCTAGGCTGGCCCAGTGCCATCAAGATGACTGTCCCGCAGCACAGACAGACCCTCCTTCCCTGGAGGAAGCTGGCCCGGCTAAAAGAACTCAGAGAACTCACCGACGTTTTCACACCTGCCTACTTGGGGTGACTGCCAACACCACCTAGCGACTCTCTTCATGACAGAGCAATGAGAGAAAAATCTCCTGGAATGTAGAAAAAATATCCTCAGACCTGATGGGCGACCAACACAACTTCCCAACATAATGAAAGCTGGCTTCTCCTTAAACCTATTCAACAGGGACCCCAACACGTTGGAAGATAGGGAGCATCTGTTCAATTATTGCCAGGCTCTAACAGCGGGTCTCCAAGGGACCGCTGGGTGACCAACTAATTTGGCCATGGTAAGAGAAATTATTCAAAGGCCTGATGAATCTCCCTTTATGTTTCTAGAGAGAATCATGGAGGCATATAAGAGATATACTTCTTTCGATCCTCAGCGGATTAAAAGGCATCTGTCATGATGGCCTTAATTGAGCAAGCTGCCATGGATATTAAAAAAAAAATTTAAAAGAGAGATTTAGTCAAAGAAGCCTAGAAAGTATACTATAAGAGAGAAACAGGGAGAAAGAAAGGGAGCAAACGGAGGATGAGAGAAGCAAAAGACAGACTAAGGCATTGACTAAGGTCCTGATCACAACAAGAAAGAGGCCAGAAATTAAGACACAGGGTGACAGGAAGGGCCCATGCCAGAGGCCACCCCTGGCCTCAGATCAGTGTGCCTACTCTAAAGAAAAAGGATACTGGGCCATAGAGTTCCCTATAAAGAGACAGCCACGCCAGCTGGCCATTCTGACTCTGGAGGATGACTAAGAAAGTCGGGGCTCAGATCCCTTCCCCTAGCTCAGGGTAACTTTTGAAGTGGAGGGGACTCCAGTAAACTTTGAAGTGAATACAGGAGCAGTATACTCAGCCCTTAAGGCCCCATTGGGCCCTCTATCAAATAAAAGGTCTCTAGTTCAAAGGGCTGATGACAGTAAATATCGGGCTTAGACAACTAAGAGGACCATGGACCTGGGGAAAGAAAAAATCCATCACTCCTTCCTAGTAAGACCAGAATGCCCGCACCCATTGATGGGCAGAGATCTGCTCACCAAGCTCTGGGCCAAAATAACTTTTAACCCTGAAGGCCCCCAAATGAAATTTGTAAATCCTTCAGTAAAACTCCTATAGTCACCACTTTAACTATATTAGTAGAAGATGAACGTCCACTCTTCACACCCCCCAAGACTGATCAAACAGGCAAGCTACCCCAAAAATGGATAACAGATTACCCAGATGCCTGGGCAAAAACTGCGGTGTTAGGTCTGGCCGTGAAACAACCTCCAATAACAGTGGAGTTAAAAACCTCAGTCTCCCCAATCAATGTCAAATAATATCCTCTAAGCAAAAAAACTAAAGGTGGGATAAGGCCCCATATTCAGAAATATCTGGCCTTAGGAGTCCTAAGGCCCTGTCAATCGGCCTGGAACACTCTCCTGCTACTAGAAAAAAAAAAAAAAGCCAGGAACCAGGGACTATCGCCCCATTAAAGAGCTAAGAGAGATCAACAAAAGAGTGCAGGACATTCACCCCACGGTACCTAATCCGTACAATCTGCTTAGCACTCTGAACCCTGAGCGGAAATTATATACTGTTCTGAACTTAAAAGATGCTTTCTTTTGCTTGCCTCTGCATAAAGATAGTAAGTTGCTGTTTGCTTTCGGGTGGGTAGACCCAGAAACCAAAACGTCTGGTCAACTAACTTGGACTAGACTCCCACAGGGGTTCAAAAACTCCCCCACTCTCTTTGATGAAGCCCTCCACAGAGATCTCAACAACTTCAGAACTACGCACCCTGAAGTTACCCAGCTTCAATACGTGGATGACCTGTTACTGGCAGCCAACACCAAGGAAAACTGTGAGTCTGGGACCCAAGCACTATTATATGAGCTTGCTCAACTCGGGTATAGAGTTTCGGCCAAAAAGGCCCAAATTTGCTAGCATGAAGTAATCTTCCTGGGCTATTCCCTTAGGGGCAGTAAACGATGGCTCACTGAGCCCAGAAAACAAACCATTGTGTAGATACCACCCCCATCTTACAGCAGACAACTCAGAGAATTTCTTGTGACTGCTGGCTTTTGCAGGTTATGGATACCTGGGTTTGCGTCCTTAGCTGCTCCTTTATACCGCTGTTAAAGGAAGATGCCCAATTTCAATGGAACCCTGAGTACCAGGAAGTTTTTGATAACATCTAAGGACACTGACACTGAACACCTCAACTTCACTGAGCTCAGCCTGCAATTACAGCAAGCCCTACACTTCGTTAAAAATGCACATCAACTCACTCACCTTGGTTCAAAAAAACTGCAGGCATTACTGTAGGATTAAGAACAGAGTTCTCCACTAACCAACTCACAGCGAAAGGAAATAACTGAACGGGTAACAAAAGCCTGTCGGATCCGTCAATTGGGTAATGCTTACCCTTCCAAGTTTCCTAGAGGAAAGCACCTACGAGGAACCAGACCAGGACAATTCTGGGAAGTGGACATTAATGAAATTAAGCCAGCAAGGTATGGACTTAAATATCTCCTAGTCTTTGTAGATACATTTTCAGGAGGGATTGAAGCCTTACACACACACACACACACACAAAAAAAAAAAAAAAAAAAAAAAAAAAAAAAAAAAAAAAAAAACGGCGCAAATGGTTTTCAAGAAGATCCTGAAAGATATTTTTCCAAGATACGATCTGCCTAATGGACTGATAATGGACTGGTGTTCATGGCCCAGGTAAGTCAGGTGTTAACCAGGACCCTGTGGATTAATTGGAAGTTACATTATGCTTATATATCCCAGAACTCAGGACAGGTAGAAAAAATAAATAGAACCATTAAAGAGACCTTAACAGCCCCCTTAGGGATCTGGTGGCTATCTCTCCACCCAGACATTTTTTCAGCTCGGTAGAGGTCTTTCCTTTTGAGATATACCTGATGAAGAGGATCTCACTAAAATTTCATTAAATCCCTTCCATACCATAGATAATTGAAACAAACATTATGGATGCAGGGACACGCGAGCCAGATGCAGGTTGGCTAGCCTATATTACTATGTATGCCCGGCAGACTATCAAAGCGACAAACAGCCATGGCTGTGTGGGGGAAAAGCCGACTTCTTGTGTAAGTCATGGGGATGTGAGCATACAGGGGCTGCCTGGTGGAACCCAAACTCCTCATCAAATTCAGTACACAGCATTGGCCATATTACCAATTAGACAACCAAAAACTATGGCCCCCAGAGGGTTCTCTAGATCTTCAAATTCTGCATGACATTTTTAACTTTGGCAAGTGCTCAAAAGGGGGAAATTCCCCTATGTGGAATCCTTTTTCCTCCTGCGCTCACATCCTGTACTATGCTTCCCCAATAGTTCCTCACACTCAGCCTTCTACTCTAGACTCTCTGCTTTCACTCCCACCTCAGCAACCTGATTTCTCCCCTCCAATTACTAGATCAAAAACCCAAACCTCCGCTGGATCTCAGAACATTGCCCCCTTGCTGAGGAAGCAGGTACCGAGGTACCCCTCCACCCACTCACTCCTCTCTTTTCCTGTCAGTGTCTGCACTAGATCCCACCAAGTCCTCTAGCAAGCTTAGCCAAAGCTCAAACCAGCTGAGAAGAGCCCTCAGACCCCTATCCAAGATGTAATGAAAATGACCTTTAAAGTTGATTTGTCATCACTGAAAACAGGTTCTAAGAATTTAAAGTCCCTCACAGGCTTTTTGGAATACTCACTCCCATCTTCCCCTCTGCTCTACCTGTTCTACTGCTCAAGTTTTTGTTCTATGAAAATCCCAAACCCCTTTCCCATTATTCTTTGGCATCTCTCCTTCCTCATTCTCAGATCCACAGAGCTGCTCTCAGCATCGCCTTCCCTGTCATCCCCCTCTGTACCAGGTCCACAGAAATGTCTTAAATGACCTTCTCCAGAAGTCTTCACCAAGGCTTACTTTAGGTCTTTCAGCAAAAGAGTCCCTCTGAAAAAGTTCAATGGAGATAAACTTCCACTCTTCGTGTTGCCCTGTTCTACTTGGCCACTGGCTGGAAAAATCACCACCCTTAAGCTAGACATCGCCTTACCAGTTTTTCACAAAATATGTGAACAAGGACTCTGGCCTTGATCTGGGGCTTCACAGAGATGGCTACATTTCTAAGATAAAAAAGTTACCAACTGGGCTCCATGGTGACAGCTGGCAAGGAGGAAAAAAAAGAGACAAAAAAGCTCTCCCGTTCCAAGGTGTCCTTGAAACGTTAACGTGCACAGAACAGAGGAAAAAAACAGAAACAAAAACTGATTTGTGTAAATTTCTGCAGACTGTGAACTTCTGAGCCCCTTCCCTTATATGTTGGGTACAAATACTAAAACTACCAAAACTTGGGGTTCAGTGGATTAATTGATTACAACAGAAGCAATGCCCTCTAAATACGGATGCGACCAAATAAAACTGCTTTCCTGTCTTTGGTGCTATCTTAGGTGCCTTTCCTTGTCCATCCCTACAACAGTATAATTCTATACACTTTAACATTATTTATGTTTTCATAAAATGGTCAATAGATGCGATTAATTATGTAATGATGCAGATGTTTTCGAGAGTGCTCTATCAGGATGCAGGTTCATTTAAAGATCAAATAGGGGGGCATACAACCCGGTTCCACCAGGAACCTGTATTCCTCACTTTAGCCATCCTATTAGGAATAATAGTTGCTAAAGGGGTGGGCACAGGAACAAATGCCCTAGTCCATGAGACACAACAAAGACACAATTAGAAGCAGAAATAGACCAAAGCTTAAAGACATTAAAAACCGCATCACAGCTTTACAGGAATTTTAACCTCTCTCTCTCTGAAGTTGTTTACAGAGCAGGCGAGTGTTGGCCCTCCTCTTCATGAGAGAAGAGTGCCTTTTTGCTTGCATTGAGGAAAGAATGATGTTTTTATGCCGACAATACTGGAGTTGTAAAAGAATCTATGAGTAAATTAAGAAAACGACTTGAAGAGGGTCAAAGAAAGACAGAGGCCCCCAAAGGGAGGTTTGAGTCTTGGTTCACATAGTCCACCTGGTTAACTACGCTTTTATCCACCCAGGCTGGTCCATTAATAATTCTCATATTATTGTTAACTGTAGGACACTGTTTGCTCAACCATGTAGTTTCTTTTCTCACCCAAATTGAACCTGTTATTAACCCTAACCATACACTGTTCTCTCAATCTAATTTTACAGAAGAGCGGGGACAGAGTTGGTCTTAAAATACAGCAATATAGAGGATCTTCCACCTGCTGAGAACCTCAAAGGTCCATGAAGAAATGATCCCTGGAGAAGATGTAGTCAACTATGAAGGACCTGAGAGAGCAAAAGTCTTCCATGGCAAACAACCTGCTCATGATGAAGGGATGTGTCTGAATCAGCCACTCTCTTCTTAATGTAGAGAAGATGGACCAAAGCAGGGATGTGTTGAGAGCTTCTCCTGCGTGCCAATGGTTGACATACCATTCTAACTTGTGAAAGTGTCACAGAAAGTAGGGGCAGCCTCCTTCTCATGGGAACCTTAGAAGCAACTGTTAGGACAAAGTTGTTGCCAAGGCAGTGACCAAATTCAGTTCCTAAAGGAAGTGACCTCACCTAACTTCTATGGTGATAGAACTCTCTGAACTTGGAATCCAGGAAGCCTGGCACCCAGTGCCAGTCCCGGTCCCAGTCCCAGTTGTCAAACTTATTTTGATTTACCAAGGACAGACTCAGTCTTTCTTGGGACCTACTGATGTGAGGATGGCAAAATGCAAGAAAAGCTATGGAGAGGGGGCTTTCCTGAGAAAGCAGGCATTGACTCACCACTTGATCCTGAAAACTTCACAGAGTTGGCCAAGAAGACCAGATTTGAGACAGAACAGGCCATTTCTGGGAACATAGTATGGCCCACCAGTCAGAGGACTCTCCGGATAGTCACAGACCTTCATGGGGGAAGGAGGTGCCTTTGTGATGTGGGTGTGAGTTTGTGGTTTTTGTCTCATGTTCTGAGAATAGGTATGAAAGAAGGTTTGTTTTGTTTGGAGTGAACGGTTTCTAGTAAGTCGTTTGACAACGCGAGTGTTTCTATGTCAGTGTATCCCACTGCGCCCGTGGTTGTAGACATTAGAAGAGAGAATGCATCAATGAATATGTCCTGTCAGGTAGAAAGCTTCCCAGCATTCATCCTTCCCAATTAATTAATGGACTGCAGCTTGCCTTATTGATGGGCAACACCTACTATCTTCCTAAGATCCTGTTTTCTTCCTGAATTCTGGCCACTCTCCAGAATAGGCTCATGGTTTTGTGTTTAAGATATGTACAACCACGAAGCTCTGTGAAATGACCATGTACTAGATAGCTAAAGGGAATGGCGAGCATCTCAGAAAACTCAGATATCAGTGTGATCAGTAAAGTCTCAGTGGAGAAACCATGCTTGGGGCCTTTTGCTTACCTTTTCTTCTGTTGCCCTGAATGTCAGGAAGGTCTTTTCCGCAGGCCACCACTTTGTGAAGCCTGAAGAAAACAGTTTTCAAATGGAAATGAATGGGTATTACCTGTGGTTCCTTGCTTAATTGTTTTGGAGAGGATGTGTCTGAATCAGCCTATTTGCCCTGTGTGAGGCTGTGGCTTAGTTTCTCACCTTCTGATGGATATAAAGAAAGATCCCATGTGTACATCCAAAACCAAAATGGCCAAAGAGCAGTTTTTGTGGATGAAGTTTCTCGCCTTCCTCTGTAACTTTCCTGAACTCCATCAAGTCAGAATAGGGATCCTTTGGGTAAAATGAGATCTTCAGAGCTCTGCAGAGGCTAGCCCATGGTTGCTTGGGTTTTCTCAAGACTCCAATTCACATAAAGAATCCAAACCCCACAGTCAGTTGACCTCAAATTGAAGAAGTGGAGCAGTATTAATGGGAGGCCTATTTGATCTCTCCTGGTTCACAAGAAGGGTGTCCATGCCACCCTGAATTAGGCAATTTAGGTGCAAGAGAGCTTATTTGGGACACGGACTTGAGCTGTCCCCCTCATGGAAAACTCTAGCCAGAGGTTATTATGTGTGTTGGAGTCTTTTAATTTAAATTGTGGTCATTTGGGTGGCGGTTAGAAGAGATGACTTGGTCCACATGTGCTTGAACTCTGGTGTGATTCCCTTAGAGACTGAGTTCTGCAACTGAACTCAGAGAAGTATTGCCATGAATAGTGTTGAGGTTTCAGAAAGCCAGGCATGAGTGTCACTCTTGGAAACTGAGTTCTAGGCCCAGGGTGGCTTTCCACAGACCACTGGGCCTCTCAGCCAGGATACCACATGATTTTATTCTGAAAGACTTGGCACCCATCATTGAGAGTCAAAACTCATATGGACCTCACATTGTAGAGCTAAATGAGCTAAACATCATGTGATCTTTTCACCACTCTTTGGGAAGCCTTACCTGTGAGTGTTCTCCAGAGCTTTCATTGAAATGAGCTTCCTAACCATCTAATGGTTCCTGAATGAATTGAAACTCACAGTGCCTCCAACTTCATCCTTGAAAAATGGCTAGATAAATACCATGAAATTTTTGAAATTCCCATCACCAGGTGGCACTGGAGAACCTTTGGATGACATGTTGCTGATCATGAATGTTCCAGACAGTGTCTTGTTTTACTGGGTTTCATGTAAATGGTGTAGAACAGAGATGTCAGTAAGTTGGACTCTGTTGAGTAGTGGGCCTAGAGCAGTGTTGGGCAGGTATGTGATAAAACATCTGTGTGGGGCCATTTGGATCTGCCATTGCCTTCCAAATGGCTTGTGACTGATATGGCGCAGCCAGCAGAACCTTCCGTGTAAAGGCAACTTGTTATATGGAGAGATTTCAGGACATTGTTCAGAATCAGGTTGCTATGGTCAAGGGGTCAAGCTATGTGGGATAGAAGCCTGGTTCTTGTATCATCCTGCAGACCCTGACCCACCACACGTGACAGAACTCCCTCTTGCACTTTGTCCCAGTTGAACTCCTTGTATTTCGTGAAGCAAATACCAAACTCCCAGTGCAGCAGGAAGAAACACCACGAAATGGAGGATGACCATATGGCTTCACAGTCCACACGGGGAGACACTAAGCGCCCAGTGACCACAGTTTACCTACAAAGAGAGAATTCAGCACTGCTGACTCGTGTTCATTGTAAAATAAGAAACTTTGTCCTCCTGGTCACATAGATGCAGACCCAGCTTTGAGGTTCTCACTACAAAGGAAGCTTAACTCGTGACAACAACCTATATTTCAGTGCCCAACCTCAGTGGCAGTTTCTCAAAAAGTTTTAGGCAAGCAGAGCTCCATGTTTGTGGAGTGTGTACTTTGTCCTTATTTTTGGAAACTCCTATACCACCTCCAAGTTTGTGCACTCTTGAGCATTTTCCATTCCAGAAATGTAATCACAGATTTTGTAACTCTTCTTCTCTAATTGTGTCTTACTTGGGGCGAAGGTAATGTCAAGGCATGGTTCTGGATGAGAGTGGGAAGATTTGTTGTAGCACATATTTGCATACACATTGGATTAATTTTCCTATTTTCCATTCGAAATTCTGAATCCCTGACACTAACACATATTCTACTAGACTCTGACTACTAATTCTAATATGATGGAGAAAAATAACCCAAACAGTATATAAGTACATGCAGTTCAGAGTTCGACTTGCCTTTTGCATGATAAAGGGTAGGTGTTATAAATCTAGTCAATTTTTAATTGAAATAGTTCTCGATGTGTTTTCAAAGGTAACAAATATGTGAACTACTGTCTCCCATTCTCTGGAGCCTATTCAGCACATGTATTTTTATATGCACAAATAGAATCCTGCATGGTATCACACGTACATTCTTGTGAATTACATGACATAGCAGATACAAAGTGTGAGAAGTGATCACTCCTCCTAAACCCTGTTGGAACTGAAAATTCAACCTATGGGTGAGCTTCCCAGTAGAACAACATAATACATGAACCCATGTTCAGTAAAATGAATGTTTTTGCATCTTTATGATATATATTTCATGATGAATTTCGATTGGCATATATATTGCTACTTATTAATGTCTAAGTTTGTGTGTGTGTGTGTGTGTGTGTGTGTGTGTGTGTGTATATATATATATGTATATATATACATATATATATACTCTCCATATTTTTAAAAATATGAAATATATGTGTCTTATATACACTCCCTAAATTCATTCATGTTCATGTATGTGGATTAATAATCAACTTTTCACAAGATTATTCTTAGAAATATTCATCCACCCGAAATACATATTTGTTTCCTAGTACTGAAAACTAACTTCAGTGAAAGGTGCATACAAATCCTAATATGTCTACATTAACTAACCCAGTTTAACATCAATGCATGTAGGTTACTATGGAACATGATGTGTATTTTGACGTTAATTTTCATTCCACACTGGTACATTACTATTTCTTCAGTTTATGTACATCATAGAATATATATTTGATTCACTAGTTGGCAAATTTATAGGCATTTGTTTCACTTTCAATCACTTCCTGCTCCAGAACACATGTATTCCTCTATGTTTCTTTACTGGTCTATTCATGAGACTTTTTTCCAAATATATTATTTTTGATTTCCATAATCAATTTTGAAACAAAACTCACAAACCCTTCATGATAAACCATAACCGTAAGATGATCATTAGATATATAACTGGTTGGAATGAATGATTGTATATCAATATAACATTTCTTATATATTTTCAGATATCTATTCAATCCATTATTTAAAGTGGATCCAGTTATATTATTTATTCACAGTATGGTCTATTCATGCATTATCTGTATATTCATAGAAATAGGGTACACCTCTTTGTACGACCATACTAATTTATAAGTCTTCAAAATATTGCTCCAAGAAATGGTGGAAGAAATACTCATGTCACCTGATCTACATACACATTTTATTACAGAAATATTCTGGACACAAAAAGCAAAGGTCACACTTACAATTGTACCAAAGCGTAAATGGAAAGTGAGCATGGATTACTAAAAACATCCATGTCCAGGTTGCCTAATGCTCTCAAATATCAATTCTATTTTTGACTACATATTTGTTTCTTCTTAAGATTATATATTCAACTTCAAACCTGTTGAAAATGTCTAACCCTATCACACAATTTATACTTTGCTTGATTTCCTTATGTCTCTATTGATATCTGCTTTCCTATATTTTCCCCAGTTCATCATTGTGACTGACTCTTCACATGTACTGACATTTACATACACTCTCTACCCGAAACCCTATTGCTAAAGAACTTTTGGTCCAAATCCTATACTCACTCTTCTTTCTAAACCTACCGACTACCTTCCTAATCCTACCGATTATCGCTTTTTGACTGGATGTTCTCTTCAACATTCAATCATCCAAAGTACAAGGTCCGATGCCAGTGTATATTGATTTATTTGAGACATCTGTGCAGCACATAACTCAAAGCTAAGTATCCCACTCAAGTCCCCAATGCCCTTCTGGGCTTCAAATCTTACCTAGATTTCTGCTTTCATAGTTATATTTCACATATATACTCTTGTAAATACCACAGGTTGCCAATGCCATTATTCATCCTGCAGAATGATTCGTAACCCAAATCGAACCTATTATTAACCCTAACCATACACTCTTCCTTCAATACAACTTACAGAAGAGCAGGGACAGAGTGGGTCTTACAATATAGGAATGTAGATTATCTTCCACCTGCTGAGAACCTAAAAGATCCATGGAGAAATGATCCTTGGAGAATATGTAGGCAGCTATGTAGGACCTGAGAGAGCAATAGTCATCTTCCATGGCAAACAACCTGGTCAGGAAGAATTGATGTGTCTGAATCAGCCTCTGCCTTCTTAAAGTAGAGAAGATGGACCTATGCAGGCCTGTGTGGAGAGCTGTTCCTGGGTGCCTATGGTTGATATACCATTCTAACTTCTGAATGTGTCACAGGATGTTGGGGCAGCCTCCATCTCATAGGAACCTTGGAAGCAACTGTTAGGACAAAGTGGTTACCAAGGCAGTGACCATATTCAGTTCCTCAAAGAAGTGACCTCACTTCACTTCCTTGGTGATGGAATTCTCTGAACTTGGGATCCCGGAAGCCAGGCACCCAGAGTCAGTCTCACTCCGAGTCCCAGTGGGCTAACTTATTTGTTTTTCCCAAAGACATAGTAGGTCTTTCTTGGTACCTACTGATGTGAGGATGGCCAAATTCCAGCAGAGCTCGGAAGAGGGGCCTTTCCTGAGAAAGTAGGTAGTGGCGAACCACTGGCTCCTGACAACTTCACAGAATTGGCCAAGGAGACCAGATCTGAAACAGGACAGGCCATTTTTTGGGGAACATAATATGGCCCACCAGTCAGAAGACACTTCGGATAATCACAGACCTACTTGGGTGAAAGAATCGCCTTTGCTGTTGTAGGTGTGAGTTTGTGGTTTTTTCTGATGTTCTGAGAATAGCTAGGAAAGGTGGTGTATTTGGTTTGGAGTGGACTATTTCTAGTAAGTCCTTTGACATGGTGAGTGTTTCTATGTCTGTGTATCCCAGTGTATCCGTTGTTGTAGACATTAGAAAAGATAATGCATCAATGGAAGCGTTGTTTCTACTTGAAAGCTTCCCCACATTCTTACTGCCCAATTGATGAATGGACTGCAGCTTGCCTTATGGATGGGCAACATCTACTATCTTCTTAAGTTCCTGTTTTCTTCGTGTTTTCCAGCCACTCTCCAGAATAGGCTCATGGTTTTTAGTCCCAGATATGTAACACCACAGGGCTCTGTGACATGGCCATGTACTGGATAGCTTAAGGGAATGGGAGCATCTCAGAAAACTCAGATATCAGTGTGACCAGTAATGTCTCAGTGGAGAAACCCTTCTTTGGGCCATTTGCTTACTTCTGTTTCTATTATCCTGAATATCAGGAAAGTCTTTGCCTCAGGCCACCCAGTTATGTAGCATTAAGAAGACTGTTTTCATATGGAAATGAATGGACATCACCTGTGGCTCTTTGCTTAATTGCTTTGGAATGGAATGTGTCTGAATCAGCCTCTTGTCCTTGAATGAGGTTGTGGCTTAGATTCTCAGCACCTGATGGATCTAAAGAAAGATCCCATGTGGTTCCAAAACCAAAATGACCAAAAGAGAAGTCATTGTGGATGAATATTTTTGCCTTCTTGTTTTAGGTTCCTGACCTCCATCAAGTGAGAATAGTGATCCTTAGGGTCAAATGAGTCTTTGAAATCCCTGCAGAGGCTAGCCCACATGTGCTTGGGTTTTCTCATGACTCCAAATCACATCAAAAATTTATAGGCTTCAGCCAGTAGGCCTCAAATTGAGAAGCGGAACACTTTAACAGCAGGAATATTTGATCACTCCTGGTTCACAGGAATAGTGTTCAGGCCACCATGTTTTTAGGCAAATGAGGGGCAAGTGAGCTTATTTTGGACACTACCTTGTGCTCATTGAAACCTCCAGCTAGGGGTTATGATGAGTGTCTACAAGGAAAAAGATTATGGCCCTGTGGGAGTGATTTCATTTTAATTTTGGTCATTTTTGTGGCGGTTGGAAGGGATGACTGGGTCCACCTGGGCTTGAAATCTGGTATGATTTACCCTTAGAGACTGAGTTCTGGAACTGACCTCAGAGAAGTATTGCCATGAATTGTGTTGGGATTTTAGGAGGCCACGCATGAGACTCACTCTTGGAAACTGAGATCTTGGCCCAGGCTGGCTTTCCACAGAGGCCTGGGAATCTCAGCCAGGATATCACATGATTTTATTCTGAAAGACTTGGTAGCCATAGTTGAGATTCAAAACACACATGGACCTCACATTGTAGACGTCAATTGGCCTGGCTTCATGTGACCTGTTGGCAACTCTTTGAGAAGCCTTGACTTTAAAGTTCTCCAGAGCATTCATTGAAATGAGCTTTCTCAACACTTAACGGTTCCTGAATGAATTGAAACCCACAGTGCCTGTAACTTCATCCTTGAAAAATTGCTAGATAAATACCATAAAAGTTTTGAAATTCCCATGACCAGGTGGCACTACAGAAACTTTGGATGTCCTGTTGCTGATCATGTGTATACCAGACAGTGCCCTGTTTGACTGGGTTTCATGAAAATGGTGTAGAATACGAGATGCCAGGAATTTGGAGCCTGGTGAGTAGTGGGCCTAGTGTAGTGGTGGGCAGGTATGTGATGAAACATCAAGGTGGGGCCATGTGGATCGGCTATCGGCTTACAAATGGCTTGTGACTGATATGGCGCAGCCCCCATTCCCTTGTAGGTAAAGGCATCTTCTTATGTGGAGAGGTTTCAGGGCAATGTTCATAATCAGGTTGCTATGGTTATTGGGACAAGCTATGTGGGATAGAAGACTGGTTGGTACATTCTCCTGCAGACGCTAACCCACCCCACGTGACAGAACACGCTCCAGCACTGTATCCCAGATGAACTTCTTATATTGTGTGAAGCAAGTACCAAATTCCCAGTGTAGCAGCAAGACACACCACGAAAAGTGGAGGATGATCAAATGTCTTCACAGTCCCCACCGGGAGACACTTAGCCTCCAGTGGACATAGTTTACCTACAAAGAGAAAATTGAGCACTGCTGCCTCATGTTCATTGGAAAATAAGAAATCATGTCTTCCAGGTCACATAGAAGCAGACCCAGCTTTTATGGTCTCACTACAAAGGAAGCCAAAGCTCATGACAACAACATATATTTCAAGTGCCCAACCTCAGAGGCAGTATTCCAAGAAGTCTTAGGCCAGCAGAGCTCTTTGTTTGTGGAGTGTTTACCCTGTCCCTTACTTTTGGAAACGCCTCTACCACCTCCAAGGTTGTGAACTCCCGAGGATATTCCATTCCATATATGTATTCATAGATTTTCACACTTTTCTACTATAATTGTGTCTTACTTGGGTGAAGGTAATGTCAAGGCATTGTTCTGGATATGAGTGAGAAGATTTTTGTGTAGCACATATTTACATACACATTGGATTCATTTTTCAATTTTCCATTTGAAATACTGTATCCCTGACACTAACCCATACCCTACTAGACTCTGACTAATGATCCTAATATGATGGTGAAAAATAACCCAAAAAGAAAAGAAACACAAGCAGTTCAGAGGAGGCATGTTGTATAGTTGGAATTGCCTTTTGCATTATATTTTGTAGGAGTTATAAATCTAGTCAATTTTTTGTTGAAATAGTTCTACATGTGTTTTTAAAATTAACAAATATATGAATCCCTGTCTCCCTTTCTCTGTAGCCTATTCAGCACATGTATTTTTATATGCACATATAGAATCCTACCTGATATCACTCGTATACACTTGTGAGGTGGCTGAATTGGCAGATGCAAATTGAGAGAAGAGATCACTCCTCCTAAACGCTGTTGGAACTGAAAATTCAACCTATGGGTGAGCATCCTAGTTGAATAACATTATACATAATTTCATGTTCAGTAAAATTAATATTTTTCAATCTGTGGATTATATATATTTCATGATGAATTTCTATTGGCATATATATCGCTACTTTTTTTTATTGGTTGCTCAAAACATTACAAAGCTCTTGACATATCATATTTCATACATTAGATTCAAGTGGGGTATGAACTCCCATTTTTACTCCAAATACAGATTGCAGAATCACATCAGTTACACATCCATATTTTTACATAATGCCCTATTAGTTACTGTTGTATTCTGCTACCTTTCCTATACTCTACTATACCCCCTCCCTTCTCTTCCAATTTTTTCTCTCTACCATACCTACTGTAATTCATTTCTCTCCTTGTTTATTTTCCCACAACCTCTTATATGTAATTTTGTGTAACAATAAGTGTCTCTCTCCATTACCATGCAATTTCCCTCTTCTCTCCCTTTCCCTCACACAAGTCATGTTTCTGCTTAATGTTAATCTTTTCTTCATGCTCTTCCTCCCTGCTCTGTTCTTAGTTGCTCTCATTATATCAAAGAAGACATTTGGTATTTGTTTTTTAGGGATTGGCTAGATTCACTAAGCATAATCTGCTCTAGTGCCATGTATTTTCCTGCAAATTCCATTATTTTGGCATATTTTAGTGCTGTGTATTCCTCCATAGTATATAAAAGTCACATTTTTTTATTCATTCATCTATTGAAGGGCATCTGGGTTGGTTCCACAGTGTAGCAATTGTGAATTGTGCTGCTATGAAAATTGATGTGGCAGTATCCCTGTAGTACGCTCTTTTAAGGTCTTCAGGGAATAGTCCAAGAAGGGCAATAGCTGGGTCAAATGGTGCTTCCATTCCAAGCTTTCACAGGAGTCTCCATACTGCTTTCCAAATTGGCTGCACCTGTTTCAGTCCCACCAGCAATGTACAAGAGTACCCTTTTCCCCACATCCTCGCCAGCACTTGTTGTTGATTGACTTCATTATGGATGCCAATCTCACTGGATTGAGATGGTATTTTAGGGTGGTTTTTATTTGCATTTCTCTTACTGCTAGAAATGGAGAGCATTTTTTCATGTACTTGTTAATTGATTCTATGTCCTCCTCCGAGAAGTTTCTGTTCAGGTCCTTGGCCCATTGGGTTATTGGTTATCTTATTGTATAATTTTCTGAGTTATTTGTATACTTTGTATACTCTAGATATTAGGGCTCCATGTGAAGGGTGAGGACTAAAAATTTGTTCCCATGATGTAGGCTCCATATTTACCTCTCTTATTGTTTCTCTTTCTGAGAAAAAAAAATTCAGTTTAAGTAAGTCCCATTTCTTGATTCTTGTTATTAACTCTTGTTTTATGGGTGTCCTATTAAGGAATTCGGAGCCTGACCACACAATATGTAGATCGGAGCCAACTTTTTCTTCTATCAGACGCAGAGACTCTGATTTGAATCTAGCTCCTTGATCCACTTTGAGTTAAGTTTTGTGCATGGCGAGAGGAGGGGATTCAGTTTCATTTTGTTGCATATGGATTTTCAGTTTACCAAACACCATTTGATGAAGATGCTATCCTTCCTCCGTTGCAGGCCATTAGCTCCTTTATCAAATATAAGATAGTTGTAGCTTTTTGGATTAGTCTCTGTGTCCTCCATTCTGTACCATTGGTCCACCAACCTGTTTTCGTACAAGTACCATGCTGTTTTTATTATGATTGCTCTGTAATATAGTTTGAAATCTGGTATCGCTATACTGCCTGATTCACACTTCCTGCTTAGAATTGCTTTTGCTATTCTGGGTCTTTTATTTTTCCATTTGAATTTTATGATTGCTTTATCTATTTCTACAAAAAATTCCTTTGGGATTTTGATTGGCATTGCATTAAACCTATAGAGAACTTTTGGTAATATCGCCATATTGATGATGTTAGTTCTGGCTATCCATGAACGGGGTATATTTTTCCATCTTCTAAGATCTTATTCTATTTCTCTTTTTAGGGTTCTGTAGTTTGCATTATATAAATCTTTCACCTCTTTTGTTAGGTTGATTCCCAAGTATTTAATTATTTTGAGGAAATTGGGAATGCAGTGTTTGGACTCATTTTTGTTTCAGAAGTTTTGTCGCTAATATACAGAAATACCTTTGATTTATGCATGTTGATTTTGTATCCTGCCACATTGCTGCATTCATTTATTAGTTCTAGTAGTTTTTTCTTAGACCCTTTTGGGTCTTCTATGTATAGAATCATGTCATCTGCAAATAGTGATAATTTAAGTTCTTCTTTTCCTATTTTTATGCCGTTAATGTCTTTCATCTCTCTAATTGCTCTGACCAGTTTTTTCGAGAAATATATTGAATAGAAGTGGTGATAGAGGACATCCCTGTCTTGTTGCAGATTTTAAAGGGAATGCCTTCAACTTTTCTCCATTCAGAATGATGCTAGCCTGAGGCTCAACATAGATAGCTTTTACAATGTCGAGGTAAGTTCCTGTTATCCCTAGTTTTTAAAATGTTTTGAACATAAAGGAATGCTCTACTTTGTTGAATGGTTTTTCTGCGTCTATCGAGATGATCATATGGTTCTTATCTTTAAGTCCAATGATGTTGTGAATAACATTTATTGATTTCCGTATATTGAACCAGCCTTGCATCCCAGGGATGAATCCTAGTTGATCATGGTGCACAATTTTATTGATGTGCCTTTCTATCCAATTCACCAGAATTTTAATGAGGATTCTTGCATCTAGGTTCATCAGAGATATTGGTCTGTAGTTTTCTTTCTTTGAGGTGTCTTTGTCTGGTTTCAGAATCAGGGTGATGTTGGCCTCATAGAATGAATTCGGCAGAGCTCCCAGTTTTTCTATTTCCTGAATAACTTGAAAAGTATTGGTATTAATTCTTCTTTAAAGGTTTTGTAAAACTCTGCTGTATACCCATCCGGTCCTGGGCTTTTCTTGGTTGGTAGTCTTTTGATTGCTTCTTCTACTTCATCCATTGATATTGGTCTGTTTAAATTGTGTGTTCCCTTATGACTCAGTCTGGGCAAATCATATGACTTAAGAAATTTATCAATGTCTTCACTATTTTCTATTTTATTGGAATACAGTTTTCCAAATAATTTCTAATTTTCTTCTGTATTTATGTTGCATCTGTTGTGATATTGCCTTTTTCATCCCGTATGTTAGTAATTTGAGTTCTCTCTCTTCTTCTCTTCGTTAGCTCTGCTAAGGGTCTGTCGATCTTATTTATCTTTTCGAAGAACCAACTTTTAGTTTTGTTAATTTTTTCAATAGTTTCTTTTGTTTCAATTTCGCTCTGATTTTAATTATTTCTTGCCTTCTGCTACATTTGCTGTTGTTTTGCTCTTCCTTTTCTAGGGCTTGAGATAAAGTGTGAGCTCATTTATTTGTTGTTTTTTTTTTTTTCTTTTTTTGAGGAATGACCTCCAGGCGATGAATTTACCTCTTAAAACTTCTTTCATTGTTTCCCATAGAATCTGATATGTTGTGTCTGTATTTTCATTTATCTCGAAGAATTTTTTTATTTCCTCCTTTATGTCTTCTGTAACCCATTGATCATTCAGTAACATATTGTTCATTTTGCAGGTGATGTATGATTTTTTCTTTTTTCTTTTATCATTGGTTTCCAGTTTCATTCCATTATGATCACAAAAAATTCATGGTATTATCTCCTCCCCTTTATATTTACTGAGGGTTGCCCATTGATCATTCAGTAACATATTGTTCATTTTGCAGGTGATGTATGATTTTTTCTTTTTTCTTTTATCATTGGTTTCCAGTTTCATTCCATTATGATCACAAAAAATTCATGGTATTATCTCCTCCCCTTTATATTTACTGAGGGTTGCCCATTGATCATTCAGTAACATATTGTTCATTTTGCAGGTGATGTATGATTTTTTCTTTTTTCTTTTATCATTGGTTTCCAGTTTCATTCCATTATGATCACAAAAAATTCATGGTATTATCTCCTCCCCTTTATATTTACTGAGGGTTGCCCTATGGCATAACATATGGTCTATTTTTGAGAAGGATCCATGTGCTGCTGAGAAAAAAGTATATCCACTTGATGATGGTTGATATATTGTATATATGTCAGTTAAGTCTAGGGTATTGATTGTGATATTGAGTTCTATAGTTCCTTTATTCAACTTTTGTTTGGAGGATCTGTCCAATGGTGAGAGAGGTGAGTTGAAGTCACCCATAATTATTGTATTGTGGTCTATTTGATTCTTGAACTTGAGGAGAATTTGTTTTATGAACGTCGCAGCACCATTATTTGCTGCGTGAATATTGATAATTGTTATGTCTTGTCGGTGAATGGTTTCTGTTAACAGTATATAATGTCCTTCCTTATCCCTTTTGATTAAATTAGTCTTGAGGTCGATTTTATTCGATAGGAGGATGGCCACCCCTGCTTGCTTACGAGGTCTGTGTGCATGGTATAAATTTTCCCAATCTTTCACCATCAGCTTGTGTATGTCTTTTCCATTCAGATGTGTCCCCTGGAGGCAACATATTGTTGGATTTGTTTTTTTTTTAATTCAAGTTACAAGCCTATGTCACTTTATTGGAGAGTTTAAGCCATTAACATTTAGAGTTACTATTGATATATGGTTTGTACTGCCACCCATGTTTGCCTATATCTTTTTTTTAAAAATTAGATTGTTTCTCCATGATTAGATTTTCCCCGCCCTCTGTCATTACTGAGGCACTTCCCACTGATGGTTTTCGTTGTTGATTTTCATTTCTTCCTTGTGTAGTGTTTTGCTCAAGATGCTTTCCAATGCTGGTTTTCTGGCTGCAAATTCTTTTAGCTTTTGTTTATCATGAAATATTTTTATTTCGTTGTCTTACATTAAGCTTAATTTTGCTGGATACATAATTCTTGGTTGGCATCCATTGTCTTTCAGTGTTTGAAGTACGTTGTTCCAGGATCTTCTCACTTCCAGAATCTGTGATAAAAAAATCCATTGTTAACCTTTTTGGTTTACCCCTGATTGTAATCTGCCTCCTTTCTCTGGTAGCTTTTAATATTTTCTCTTTGTTTTGTATATTGGATATCTTCATAACAATGTGTCTTGGCATGGGTCTACTGTGATTTTGTGTGCTCAGTGTCCTGTAAGCATCTACAATTTGTTTATCTGTTTCCATTTTTATTTCTGGAAAGTTTTCTCTAATTATTTCATTCAGCAGGTTACTCATTCCCTTGGTTTGAATCTCTGTACCTTCCTCTTTCCGGATGGCTCATAAGTTTGTTTTTTTATGTTATCCCATATCTCTTGGATGTTTTCTCATAATTTTTTACAGCATTTCTTTCTTGGCTAGAGTTTTTTTCAAGATGATATATTTTGTCTTCATTATCTGACATTCTGTCTTCTACTTGCTCCACTCTGTTAGTGATACTCTCAATTGAGTTTTTAATTTGGTTTATCATTTCCTTCATTTCTAGAATTATTGTTTGATTTTTCTAATAATCTCTATCTCCTGATAAAGATGCTTAATTTCTTATTTTATCTGTTTATGTAATTCATTTTCAATGCGTTCTTTCACTGTTTTTGTTGTCTCGTATCCTCTTTAAGGTTCCATTCCATCTGTCTAAGGTATTCCTTGAGTTCTTTATATGACCATTTTTCTGATGACTCTAGATGCTCTTGAATATTTAGGCTGTCCTTCATTGTTTGCACTTTTTTTCTTCCTTGCTTTTTTATGCTTCTCATGTTACTTCTTGTTCTGTTTGACTACTGAGTTACTGCTTACTATTATAAATTTATTTGATGCTTGGAAGGAAAGATATTAGAAGGGAAGGGAAGAAGTCACTAAGGAGAATGAGAGTAGGCAGGTAGAATTCAAGGAAGGGGGTATAACAAAATTGAAAAGAAATGAAAAGACAAAAGAAAAAAATAGAAAATAAAGAAAATTTTAAGTAATAATGATAATTTAAAAATGAAAATTAAAATTTAAAATAATAATAATAATAATAAAATAAAAAATTAAAAAAATAAAAACATTAAAAAAGTTAAAGAACAACAACAAAAATGAAAATCAAAGAAAAAGAAAAGCATACAAATAAAATAATAATATTAATACATGCAGTCCTAGAGTTCAATTTACTTCTCTTCCAGTAGGTGGAACTGTGTGCACTGGGTCAAGATTCTCCTCTCAATTAGCGGGAACCAATCACTGTGCAGCAGCTCTTCCTCCCAGTCTGGGCGGGTCTCCAATCCTGAGTGCCTAGGGCCTTCTCTTGTGCTTCCTCAAGCCAGGCCCCGCTCACCTTTGACGCTCACCACAATACTGGTTACACGCCATCCTCTGCTCCTGGTAGCCCTGTTTTAATGAACGCCTGGGCACACTCTCCCTGTTTGCCTCCCTCAGACCCTAAGTTTGTAGAGCTTTGGCCTGAGAACCCCCAGCGAATTTTCTTGTCCTCCGGGAGCCATGCCCCCGGTAGGTGGTGTAAGAGACCTCAATTGTCAGCACTGGTGGGAGTGGTAGCCGGGAATTCCACGCCGCGAGTCCCGAGCCAATCCTGATTCCCTAGGTCTGGCTATCGCGCTCCTGGGAGACCTGGGAGGGGCCATTACGGCAGAGCTGGGAAGGGCCCTTGAGGTTTCCCCATGGTTTTAAGAGAGATGGCAATGGGATTACACACTTGTCGCGTTGGTTTCAATGAAGTTATCTCCTCCGCCTGTAATGTCAGTTCTCTGCCATGGTCGTATCCCATTAAAATGGTGACCATTCGTTCCCTTTGCTGGGTGACCAATGCGACAGGTGGGTCCTGACTATATCTCCCAAGCCCCATTTCAATCCTGTGGCCACTGCCTATGAAGGCTCAGTTGTCTTTTAACTCTGTCAATTCAGAAAGACCGACCAGTTATTTCAGCGGGAATGTTAGTGCTGAGTCACAAAAACCAGACGAATCTAAGCTTGAATGCAGCCAATCCGGGCTCTGTGTGTGTTCTGAGGGGCCCAGACTGTTCGCCCCAGATTCACAACAGGTCAACATTGCCTAGTGATTCTGAGCAAACAGCATTTAGACAGTTTACGACTCCCTATGCCCATGCAGCTGAAGAGATCATAGACTTGATTTCTCCATGCCTGTCTTCATAATGGATCTCCTGTATTGCTACTTTTTAATATCTGTGCATGTGCGTGTGTGTGTGTGTGTGTGTGTGTGTGTGTGTGTGTGTATATATATATATATATATATATATATATATACACTCTCCAGATTTTTCAAAATATAAAATATGAAATATATGTGTCTTATTATACACTCCCTAAATTCATTCATATTCATATCTGTGGATTTATAATCAACTTTCCACAAGATTATTCTCAGAAATAATCATCCACCTGCAATACATATTGTTTCCTTGTACTGAAAACTAAATTCAGTGAATGGTGCATACAAACCCTAATATTTCTACAGTTACTTAGCCAGTTTAAAATGAATGCAAGTAGATTCCTAGGGGACATGATGTGTATTTTGACTTTCATTTTTATTCAACACTTGTACGTTACTATGTCTTCAGTTTATGCACATCATAGGATATATATTTCAGTCACAAATTAGAAAATTAATAGGAATTTGTTTCACGATCAATCACTTCCTGATTCAGAACACATGCATTCCTCCATGTTTCTTGACTAGTCTTTTCATGAGACTTCTTTCCAAACACATTATTTTTGTTTAACATCATCACTTATAAAGCAAAACTCAAACACCATTCATCATAAACCATAATCCTAATATTACCATTAGATATATAACTGGTTGGAATGAATGATTGTATATCAATATAAGATTTCTTATATATTTTCACATATCAATTCAATCCATTATTTAAAGTGGAATCAGTTATGTTATTTATTCATAGTATGGTCTATTCATGCATTATCTCTATATTCATAGAAACAGGTTACACCTCTTTGTGCCCCTAATACTAATGTATACATCTTCAAATTATTGCTCCCAGAAATGGTGAAAGAAATACTCATGTCACCTAATCTACATATACATTTTATCACAGTAATATTCTGAACAAAAATAAAATAAAATGTCACACTTATGATTGTACCAAAGCCTAAAAGGAAAGTGAATGTTGATAACTAATAGCATCCATGTCCAGGTTGCCTAATGCTCTCAAATGTCATTCCCATTTGTGACGACATATTTGTTTTTTCCTATGATTATATATTCAAACTCAAGCCTGTTGAAAATGTCTAATCCTATCACTCACTTTATACATTGCCTGATTTCGTAATGTCTCTATTGACACCTGCTTTCCTACATATTTTCACCAGTTCATCATTTTGGCTGACTCTTCACATGTGCTTACATTTTCATTCACTCTCTAAACGAAACCCTATTGCTAAAGAAGCTTTTTATTCCAAATCATATACTCACTCTTCTTCCTAAACCTACTGACTATCTTCCTAATCCTACCGACTATCCCTTTTTGACTGGATGTTCTCTTCTACATTCAATCATCCAAGGTACTATGTCCTATGCCATTGTATTTCGATTTAAGTGAGACAATTGTACAGAACATAATTCAACACTAAGTATCCAAACCAAGGGCCCAATGCCCTTCTGGGCTTCAAATCTTTCTTAGATTCCCGTTTTCATACATATATTTCACCTATATATTCTTATAAATATCGCAGGTTCCCAATCCCATTATTCATCCTGCAGAATGATTCCTAACCCAAATCAAAAATATTATTAAACCTAACCATACACTAACTTTGCAGGAGAGCAGGAACTGTGTGGGTATTAAACTACAGGAATCCAGGGGATCTTCACCTGCTGAGAAACTCAAATGTTCATGCAGAAATGATCCCTGGTGAAGATGAAGGCAGCTATGAAGTACCTCAGAAAGCTAAAGTCATCTTCCATGCCAATCATTCTGGTAAGGATGAAGGGTTGTGTCTGAATCAGTCTCTCTCTTCTTAATGTATAGAACATGGACCAAACCAGTCCTGTGTGGAAGCTGTTCCCGGGTGCTTATGGTTGATACAGCATTCTAACTAGAGAAAGTGTCCCATGAAAATCGGTGCAGCCTCCACCTCATGGTACTTTTGGAAGCAACTGTTAGGACAAAGTGGTTGCCAAGGCAGTGACATCATTCAGATCCTGAAGGAAGTGATCTCAACTCACTTCCTTGGTGAGGGAACTCTCTGAACTTGGGATGCAGGAAGCCAGGCACCCAGAGACAGTCCCTGTTCTAGTCCCAGTGGTCTCACATGTTTGGAATTACCAAGGACAGAGTCAGTCTTTCTTGGTACCTACAGATGTGAGGATGGCCAAATGCCAGGAAACCTGTGAAGAGGGGCTTTTCCTGAGAAAGCAGGTAGTGTCTCACCGCTGACTCTTGAGAACTTCACAGAGTTGGCCAAGCAGACATGATCTGAGACAGAAGAGGTCATTTCCGGGGAACATAGTATGGCCCACAAGTCAGAGGACACTCCGGGGAGTCACAGACCTACTAGGGGGAAGGAGGTGCCTTTGTGGGTGTGGGTGTGAGTTTGTGGTTTTGTCTCATGTTCTGAGAATAGGTAGGAAAGGCGGTTTATTTGGTATGGAGTGGAATATTTCTATTAAGTCCTTTGACAAGGCGAGTGTTTCTATGTGTGTGTATCCCACTGAGTCCATTGTTGTAGACATTAGAAAAGACAATGCATCAATGGATGTGTCCTGTCTAGTAGAAAGCTTCCCAGAATTAATCCTGCCCAATTCATGAGTGGACTCTGGCTTGCCTTATGGATGGGCAACACCTACAAGCTTCCTAATTTCCTGTTTTCTCTCTCAATTCTGGCCACTCTCCAGAATAGTATCATGGTTTTGTGTCCAAGATTTGTACCACCTCCAAGATCTGTGACATGGCTATGTAATGGATAGCTGAAGGAAATGGCTAGCATCTCAGAAATCTCAGATATCTGTTGACCAGGAAAGTCTCAGTGGAGAAACCCTGCTTTGGTCCTTTTGCTTACCTATTGTTTTGTTGAATGTCAGAAAGTTTTTTGCCTCAAGCCACCACTTTGTGAAGCCTGAAAAAAAGAGTTTTCAAATGGAAATGAATGGGCATCACCTGTGGCTCTTTGCTTAATTGCTTAGGATTGGGATATGTCTGAATCAGCCTGTTGGCCCTGTGTGAGGCTGTGGCTTAGATTCTCAGCACCTGATGGATCTAAAGATAGATCCCATGTGTGCATCCAAAACCAAAATGGCAAAAAGATCATATATTTTTGATGAACTCTCTTGCCTTCCTCTGGTAGGTTCCTGATATCCATCAAGTGAGAATAGGGATCCTTTGGGTCAAATGTGTTCTTCAAAGCCCTGCAGAGGCTAGGCCATAGGGGCTTGATTTTCATGACTCCAATTCACTTAAAGAATCTAAACCCCAAACTAGAAGGCCTCAAGTTGGAGAAGCCAAGCAATATTAAAGGCAGGCCTATTTGATCACTCCTGGTTCACAGGAAGAGAGTCCAGGCTACCCTGACTTTAGGCAAATGGGGGGCAGGGAGCTTATTTTGGACACTGTCGTGGGCTGCGTCACTAATGGAAACCTCCAGCCAGAGGATATGATGAGTGTCTATATGGAAGAAGATGAGGGCCATGTGAGAGTGTTTTGGTTTTAATTGTGGACATGTGTCTGGCGGTTGGAAGAGATCACTGGGTCAAACTAGGCTTGCACTCTGGTGTGATGCCCCTTAGAGACTGAGTTCTTTACTGATCTCAGAGAATTATTGCCAGGAATTGTGTTGGAATTTTAAATGGCCATGCATGAGAGTTGCCTTTGGAAAGTGACATCTAAGCCCAAGTTGACTTTCCACAGAGGACAGGGAATCTCAGCCAGGATATCACATGATATTATTCTTAAAGACTTGGCAGCCATATTTGAGAGTCAAAACACACATGGACCATACATTGTAGACCTCAATGGGCCTGGCTTAATCTGACTTTTGGGCACTTTTGGAAGCCTTGCCTGTAAGAATTCTCCAGAGTTTTCATTGAAATGAGCTTCCTCACCATTTAATGGTTTCTGAGTGAATTGAAATCCACAGTGCCTCCAACTTCATCCTTGAAAATTGGCTAGATCAATAACATGAAATTTTTGAAATTCCCATGACCGGGTAGCACTGGAGAACATTTGGATGTCCTGTTGCTGATCATGAGTATACAGGACAGTGCCCTGATTGACTGGGTTTTATGAAAATGGTGTAGAACAGAGATTCCAGTAAGTTGGATCATGCTGAGTAGTTGTACTAGAGCAGTGGTTGGCAGGTGTGTGATAAAACATCTGTGGTGGGGGCATGTGGATCTGCCATTGGCTTCCAAATGGATTGTGACTGACATTTTGCAGTCAGTAGAACCTTATATGTAAAAGCATATTGTTATATGGAGAAGTTTCAGGGCAATGTTCAGAATCAGGTTGCTATGGTCAATGGGGCAAGCTATGTGGGATTGAAGTCTGGTTGGTGTATTCTCCTGCAGAACCCGACCCACCACACTTGACAGAACTCATTTCAGCACTGTGTCCCAGTTGAACCCTTGTATTTAATGAAGCAATACCAAACTCCCAGTGCAGCAGCAAGAAACACCACGAAAGTGGAGGATGACCAAATGAATTTACAGTCCACACGGGGAGACACCAGTGGCCACAGTGTACCTACAAATAGAAAATTCAGCACTGCTGCCTCATGTTCATTGGAAAATAAGAAACCATGTCCTCCAGGTCACATAGATGCAGAACCAGATTTGATGGTCTCACTACATATGAAGCTAATGCTTCTGACAACAGCATATATTTCATTGCCCAACCTCAGAGGCAGTTTCTTCAGATGTTAAGCTGGCAGAACTTCATGTTTTTGGAGTGATTACCCTGTCCCTTTTGGAAACTCCTCTACCACTTCCAAATTTGTGAACTTCTGAGCATTTTCCATTCCACATATGTATTCACAGATTTTCTAAATCTTCTCCTCTAATTGTGTCTTATGTAGGGCGAAGGTAATATCAAGGCATTGTTCTGAATGAGAGTGGGAAGATATTTGTGTAGCACATATTTGCATACACATTGGATACATTTTCCAATTTTCCATTCGAAATACTGAATCCCTGACACTAACACATACCCTACTAGACTTTGACTTCTTATCCTAATTTGATGGAGAATAATAACCCAAACAGAATACAAATACAAGAGTTTCACAGGAGGCATGGTGTATAATTGGACTTGCCTTTCATATGATAAAAGGTAGGTGTTATAAATCTAGCGAATTTTAATTGAAATAGTTCTCCATGTGTTTTAAAAGTTAACAAATATGTGAATAACTGTCTCCCTTTCTCTGTAGCCTATTCATCACATGTATTTTTATAAGCACATATAGAATTCTACCTGGTATCAGTCGTACATTTGGTGAGGTGGCTGGCTTGGCAGATACAAATTGTGAGAAGAGATCACTCCTACTTAATGCTGTTGGAACTGAAAATTCAACATATGGGTGAGCTTCTTAGTTGAACAACATAAATCCATGTACATTAAAATTAATATTTTTGGATCTGTGGATGATATATATTTCATGGTGAATTTCAATTCACATACATAATGCTACTTTTTAATGTCTGTGTGTGTGTGTGTGTCTGTGTGTATATATATATATATATATATATATATATATATATATATATATATATTCACTCTCCAGATTTTTAAAAATATTTAGTATATTTTTTTATACCCTCCCTAAATTCATTCATATTCATGTATGTGGATTTATAATCAACTTTTCACAAGATTATTCTCAGAAATATTCCTCCATCTGAAATACATATTTTTTTCCTAGTACTGAAAACTAACTTTGGGGGATCACATGATGGCGGCGAATGGAGTGCATTACCCCCATGTACCGCGTCACTGTGCGGGAGAATGACGAGTTAGAACGGCTAAAACCTATCTTGTTAGGAATTTCCAGCAAATTTGGGGTGCTCCACAACCTAGTGGACATATATCCATCTCACGAGGATCAGCTACGGGGGCTCAAACGCGAGTGATTTGTCCGCACGGAGGGTCATGCTGCTTATTCAGCAAATTGCCCTGTAGCTAGAGTCTGTGGCGCGCACTGGGAAACGACGAGATAGCATCGCAAATATACAGTGGTGCGGATTCTATGGGCTCCTGCCAGCTATGCAGTTACTGTGCTCAGTGCTGAATTCTGGGATTGAGACGGGGATGGATGCGGTCCAATTCCGTTCTCCATACCGGTCAGACCACAGAGGAAGCCAGCGTCCACCATCTTGAAGAGCTGACGTCACCATCCCTGTTTTCGACTGATCGCAGCTCATTCAGCTATAGAACAGGTAATTTCAGGATGCCATTCACCTTTGTCTCGCAGACAAATTACTCAGGCTCAGTGCTAAAGAACCCACAGAAACTGCGTCTTGGAGCCTGCTCCTATTAGAACATACACTGAGCCCAGAGCGGCCAAATTTGGCCTCCCCGAACTGATCTTGCTCAGGGCTAAAGAACCCGTGGAAACTGCTTCCCGGTCCGGGTCTTGCTGAATAATGTGGAGGTAAATATCAACCGAGCCTTCATAGGCAGTGGCAACAGGATTGAGAAGGGGCTTGTGAGGGCAAGTCAGGACTCACCCATTGCATTGGTCACCCAGCAAAGGGAACGAAGTGCTGCGTTTTGCATGGGATACCAACATGGCAGAGATCTGATGTCATCAGAAAGCAGCGGAGGAGATAACTTCATTGATACCAGCGGTGACAGAAACAGTCTCCTGGTAAAGAAAGTGAGTCACAAATACCCGAGTCTCTCTCACTTTTTCATCAAGCCATAGGGGCAGAGCAGAGCCGCTCCCCATGCTCGGAACAGGCCCAGCGACACACCTGCATGATAATCACTTCACCCCAGTTGGAATAGAGGAAGAGCAGAGCCGCCGCAGGTGCCCAGAACAGGCCCCGTGACCAGCAGGCGTGGTAGTAACGTCACCTCAATTGGAGTAGTTGCAGAGCAGAGCCTTCTCCCGCGCCTAGTACAATCCAAGTGGCCCACCGGCATGGTAGTCACGTCATCCCAATAGGAGTAGGGGCAGAGCAGAATCTTTGCACGTGCCCGGAACAGGCCCAGCAACCTACCGGATTGGTAGTCACGACACCCCAATTGGAGTAGCGGCAGAGCAGAGCCACCACCCGCGCCCTCAAGGTAGACAAATTTGCACCTGACCAGCAGAAGAGGCCCAGTGGCCTGCCAGCATGGCAGACACTTCACCCATTTGGAGTAGGGGCAGAGCAGATCCATCGCCCATGCCCTCAAGGTAGGCAGACCTGTGACCGACCACAGAACAGGCCCACCCACCTGCCGGCGTGGTACTCACGTCACCCCAATTGGAGTAGGGGCAGAGCAGAGCCGCTGCCCGCGCCTCCAAGGTAGGCAGACCTGTGACCGATCGGCAGAACACCCCAGGGGTCCACGGGTGTGGTAGACACGTAACACCAATTGGAGGAGGGGCAGAGCAGAGCCGCCTCCCACGCCTGCATGGTAGGCAGACCTGCGACCGATTAGGAGAACAGGCCCAGCGGCCCATCAGCGTGGTAGATAGATCACCCCAATTGGAGGAGCAGCACAGCCACCCCCCGCCCCTGCAAGGAAGATTTTTCAAATATACAAGAGCAATATAAATATATAGGGGGAAAATTTCAAAATCACAACAGTTTCACCAAGCAGAAAGAAACGCGAGCCGTATGAAAAGACAAAGAAAAAAGGACCACAAGCAATCCAGGTCAACACAAATTTAGAAGAGTTAATAGCTGCAGCAGATGGAATGTCAGATAAAGAACTCAGGATATACATGCTTCAGATGATCTGGAGTCTCCAGGAAGACATTAGACAGCAAAATCAGACAATGAAAGATCACTTCGACAATGAATTACACAAACAAATCCAAGAAGCAAAAGATCAATTATACAGGGAGATAGAAGTTGTAAAAAATAACAAACAGAAATCCTAGAAATGCAGGAAGCAATAAACCAACTTAAAAACTCAATTGAGAATACTACCATCAGAGTAGAACACTAAGAAGATAGAACATCAGACAATGAAGACAAAGTATTTCAACTTGAAAAGAACATAGACAGCTCAGCAAGACTGTTAAGAAACCATGAATAGAACATCCGAGAAATATGGGATAACATAAAGAGACCAAACTTTTGAGTCATTGGGATACAGGAAGGTATAGAGGTCCAAACCAAAAGAATGAGCAATGTAATCAATGAAATAATATGAGAAAACTTCCCAGACTTGAAGAATGAGACAGACTCCCAAGTCCTAGAAGCCAACAGGACGCCGAATGTGCAAAATCATAAGAGATCCACACCTAGACACATTATAATGAAGATACCCAACATACAGAATAAAGAGAGAATTTTAAAAGCTACAAGAGAAAGGAAGCAGATTACATTTAGGGGTAAACCAATCAGGATAACAGCTGATATTTCAACACAGACTCTGAAAGCTAGAAGATCCTTGAAATATATGTTTTTGTCAGGAGCTTTAGCTTCATTTCTAGTGAAAGCATCAAAGCTGCGTCTGCATCTATGTAACCTGGAGGACATGGTTTCTTATTTTCCAAAAGACATAAGGCGGCAGTGCTGAATTCACTCTTTGTAGGTAAACTGTGGCCACTTAAGGCTAAGTGTCTCCTGTGTGGACTGTGAAGCCATTTGATCATCCTCCACTTTTCATGGTGTTTCTTGCCGCTGCACTGGGAGTTTGGTATTTGTTTCACTAAATAAAACGAGTTCAACTGAGACCCAGTGCTGAAGGGAGTTCTGTCATGTGTGGTGGGTCAGAGTCTGCAGGACAATTCACCAACCAGGATTCTATCCCACATAGATTGCCCCCTTGACCATAGCAACCTGATTCTGAACATTGCCCTGAAAATCTGCATATAAAAAGATGCCTTTACATGGAGAGGTTTCAGACATATAAGTTTCTGCTGGATGCACCATGTCAGTCTCAAGCCCTTTCGAAGCAATGGCAGATCCACATGGCCCCACAAGAGATGTTTTATCACACACCTGCACACCACCGTTCTAGGCCCACTATTCAGTAGGCTACAAGTTACTGGCATTTCTATTCTACATCATTTTCATGAAACCCAGACAATCAAGGCACTGTCTGGTACACTCATGATGAGCAAAAGGACATGAAAAGTTCTCCAGTGCCACCTGGTCATTGGAATGGCAAAAATTTCATGGTATTTATGTAGCCACTTTTCAATGATGAAGTTGGAAGCACTGTGGGTTTCAATTCATTCAGGAACCCTTAAATGGTGAGGAAGCTCATTTCAATAAAAGCTCTGGAGAACTCTCACAGGCAATTTTTCCCAAGGAGTTGGCTAGATCTCAGTTTACAAGGGCGAATCTCATTAGTGGCCTATTCCACTGCCACACAAATGACCACAATTGAAACCAAAACACTCCCACATGATCCTCATCTTCTGCCATAGAGAAACTCATCATAACCTCTTGCTGCAGGTTTCCATGAGGGGTGCAGCCCAAGACAGTGTCCAAAATAAGCTCACTTACCCCTCAATTGCCTAAAGTCAGGTTGGCCTGGACACCCTTCCTGTGAACCAGGAGTGATCAAATAGGCCTGCCCTTAATACTGCTCTGCTTCTCCATTTTGACTCTTACTGATTGTTGAGTATAAATTCCTTTGTGTGAATTGGAGTCATGAGAAAATCCAAGCACCTATGCATTAGCCTCTGCAGGGCTTTGAAGAACTCATTTGACCCAAATGATATCTATTCTCACTTGATAGAGGTCAGGACTTACAGAGGAAGGCAAGAGACTTCATCCACATTGACTGCTCTTTTGGCCATTTTGGTTTTGGATTCACAGATGGGATCTTTCTGTAGATCCATCAGGTGCCGAGAATCTAAGCCCCAGCCTCACATAGGGCCAAGGGGCTGATTCAGACACATCCCTTTTTAAGCAATTAAGCAAACAGCCACAGGTGATGCGCATTCATTTTCACTTGAAAACTGTTTTCTTCAGGATTTACAAAGAGGTTGCCTGAGGCAAAGAAATTCCTGACATTCAGGGCAACAGAACAATAGGTTAGCAAAAGGCCCAAAGCAGGGTTTCTCCACTGAGACTTTACTGGTCACACTGATATCTGAGTTTTCTGAGATGCTCCCATTGCCTTCAGCTATCCAGTACATGGCCATGTAACAAATCTTGGAGGCGGTACATATCTTGGACACCAAATCATGAGACTATTCTGGAGAGTGGCCAGAATTCAGGAAGAAAACTGGAGCTTAGGAAGATAGTAGGTGTTGTCCATTCATAAGGCAAGCTGCAGTCCATTCATCAATTGCACAGGAAGAATGCTGGGAAGCTTTCTACTAGACAGGACACTTCCATTGATGCATTCTCTTTTCAAATGTCAACAACCACGGACACTGTGGGATACACTTTTAGAAACCCTCGCCGTGTCAAACGACCTTCTAGAAACAATCCACTCAAAAACAAACAATCCACTATTCCTACCTATTCTCAGAACATGTGACAAAACCACAAACTCACACCCACACCCACAAAGCACCTCCTTCCCAGAAGTAGGTCTTTGATTATCCGGAGTTTCCTCTGACTGGTGGGCCACACTATGTTCCCCCGAAATGGCCTGTACTTTCTCAGATCTGGTGTCTTTGCCAGAACCACTACCTGCTTTCTCAGGAAACAGCCATCTTCATAGCTTTCCTGGCATTTGGCCATCCTCACATCAGTTGATACCAATAAAGACTGACTCTGTCCTTGGTAAATACAATCAAGTGTGCCAACTGTGACTGGGACTGGCTCTGGGGGCCTAGCTTCCTGGTTCCAAAGTTCAGAGAGTTCCATTACAAAGGAAGTGAGGGGAGGTCACTTTTTTCAGGAACTGAATGAGGTCACTGCCTTGGCAACCACTTTGCTCTAACAGTTGCTTGCAAGGGTCCCATGAGATGGATGCTGCCCCAATTACTGTGACATTTTCACAAGTTAGAATGGTATATCAAACATAGCCACCCAGGAACAGCTCTCCACACAGGCTTGGTTTGGTCCATCTTCTCTACATTAAGAAGAGAGAGGCTGATTCAGACACAACCCTTCATCCTGACCAGGCTGTTTGCCATGAAAGATGACCTTTGCTCTCTCAGGTTCTTCATACCTGCCTACATGTTTTCCAGGGATAATTTCTGCATGGACCATTGAGGTTCTAAGTAGGTGGAAGATCCCCTCCATCCCTGCATTGTAAGACCAACTCTGTTCCAGCTCTTCTGTAATGTTAGATTGAGGGAACAGTGTATGGTTAGGCTTAATAACCAGTTCGATTTGGGTTAGGAATCATTCTACGGGATGTATAATGGTATTGGGTAACTGCGATACTTACAAGAATATATAGGTGAAATATAAGTATGAAAACAGAAATCCAGGTAAGATTTGAAGTCCAGAAAGTCATTGGGTCCTTGATTGGATTACTTAGCTTGAATTACGTTCTGCACAGATATGTCAGATAAATTGATATACAATGGCATAGGAACTTGTACCTTGGATGATTGATTGTAGAAGAGAACATCCCCTCAAACATAGATAGTCAGTAGTATCAGGAAGATAGTCGGTAAGTATCAGAAGAACAATGAGTATAGGATTTGGACCAAAAGTTATTTAGCAATAGGGTTTCGGTTAGAGAGTGAATTTCAATAACAGCACATGTGGAGGGTCTCCAACAATGATGAAGTGGGAAAATATGTAGGAATGCAGATATCAATAGAGACATTAGGAAATCAGGCAAAGTATAAAGTGAGTGATAGGATTAGATATTTTCAACAGGGTTGAGGTTGAGCATATAATCTTAGAAAGAAACAAATATGCAGTCACCAATAGGATTGACATTTGAGAGCATAAGGCACCCTGGACATGGATGATTTTAGTAATCCATGTTCACTTTCTATTTAGGATTTGGTAGAATCATAAGTGTGACCTTTGAATTTTGTGTCCAGAATATTACTGTGATGAAATGTATATGTAGATCAGGTGACATGAGTATTTCTTCCACTATTTCTGGAAGCAATATTTTGAAGACGTATAAATTTGTATTGGGGCTACAAAAAGGTGCACCCTGTGTCTATGAATACAGAGGAAATGGATGAATAGACCATACTGTGAATAAATAATAAAACTGGTTTCAACTTGAAATAATAGTTTGAAATAAATGTGAAAATATATAAGAAATCTTATATTAATATACAATCATTCATTCCAACCTATTATACATTTAATGGAAATATGAGGATTTTGGTTTATCATGAAAAGAGTGTGAGTTTTGCTTCAAATTGATTATGGAAATCGAAAATAATTTGTTTGGAAAGAAGTCTCATAAAAAGACCAGTCAAGAAACCTGGAGGAATACATGTGTTCTGAAGCAGGAAGCGATTGAAAGTGAAACAAATGCCTATAAAATTGCGAAATTGTTGATGAAATATATGTCCTATTGTGGTAAGGGATTGTTGTAGATTTTGGCCGCCATTAGAAGATGGCGCCGGGTTCCACTGTGGCCTGTGATAAACAAATTCTTTTGTGGAGAGTTGGCACGCTATCCCTTGCCACCCTATAAGAAAGATCCACGCAGCGGCTTAAGATTGGTACGTGGGAGACTTTATTAGGCTGTGCTTGGTTGCTCGCCAGTAGAGAGGGGGGTCACAAAAAGATACTTTAATCAAGGCCTCAATAAACTGCTGAAAGAAGATTCCTGAGTTGCGTCTTCCTTGCGGGCAAGGGGTCGCGACAAGTGGTGCTGAAAACCCGGGAACCAGAACTTTCAGCAGTCAGGGGTGGTGAACCAGTTAGTCCCAGGTAAGTAGGACCCGCGGTCAAAGCGGAGATCAGTCCTAGATAAGTGGGACCCGCTATCAAAGCGGAGATCAGTCCCAGATAATTGGCCCCGCTATCAAAGCGGAGATTAGTCCTAGGTAATTGGGACCCGCTATCAAAGCGGAGATTAGTCCTAGGTAATTGGGACCCGCTATCAAAGCGGCAGCTCCTCTGTAAAGCCAGAGAGAGCATTACATCTTATTGCAGCTGCACTGTTTACTTTCGCTCTTACTTTCACTTTTGTTTTTTGTATGTCTTTTGTTGTGTCATGGGTGCAGTATCTTCAAGTCTGCTTCTCCTGGCCCTAGATAACCTGTTACGTTCCAAGGGCCTAGAAGTGAAACGTAGTACTTTACAGAGATTTTTACAGAAGACGGTTGCACCGTGGTTCGCGTTCTCGGGTAGCCTCACTCTACCTAGCTGGGATAAGTTAGGCACAGATCTTGACTTTGCTTCTGAGCAGGGTATATTAGATGGTGGGGTGATACCCCTTTGGAAGATGATCCGTAGTTGCCTCGCAGATGGCAGATATCAGGAAGCACTTACTAAAGGACAAGAAGTTTTAGAGCAATTGCATGAAGAAAGATCAGAAATGGCAGGCAGTGAGGTATTTCAGGAGGGTGGGAGTGTGCGGAGCGAGAAACAGGGGAGGAAACAATTATCTCCGGCAGGCAGTGACGTATTTCAGGAGGATGGCAGTGTGCGGAGCGAGAAACAGGGGAGGAGGCGATTGTCTCTGGCACGGAGTAAAATATTTCAGGAGGAAGGGAATGTGCAGAGCGAGAAACGGGGGAGGAAACGCTTGTATCCAGATCTCAGTACACTGCGCACACTCCCATGCAAAAGTGGGTCAGAAGAGGAGGACAATGAGGAGGAGGAGCTCGGGAGACTGTCTCGGCAGCTAGGAAGTCTAACTATGGGAGAAGGGAACAAAAATAAACAGGAGCTCAGAAGAAAAAAAAAAATGATCCTCCGGACCCGCCGCCGTACGGTAGGGGTGTTTCGAGGAGAGCTTTCCATGCCCAAACACGGGGGCTGTTAACATTTTTACTGATGGTTCCAAGTCTGGAATGGGAGCCTACATAATTAATGACTCTCCCCCTATCCAGCATCAATTTGCTCCTGGAAATCCACAATGGGTAGAACTACAAATTGTTATTGAAGTTTTTAAACAGTGTTCTTTTCCTTTTAATCTTATTTCGGACTCTAGCTATGTGGTACAAGCACTAAAAGTCCTGGAGGCCGTGGGAACTATTAGTGATGCCCACAATGTGTCTGTTTACTTTACTCAGCTTCAACAGCTTATCTCTAACCGCACTGCTTCTTTTTATCCAATGCATATCAGGGCTCACACCTCTCTTCCTGGTCCGTTATCCCAAGGTAATGCCTGTGCGGACTTAGCCACTAGAGGTCAATTGATATGCTTGGCTTCCTCCTTAGAGGGGGCTAAGTTGTTTCACCAAAACTTCCATGTTAATGCATTAACGCTGCGCAGGCGTTTTTCCATTTCAAGAGCGGATGCTCGGCAGAGCATTGTCCCTATTGTGTCACATTTCTTCATCCCCCTAATTATGGAGTAAACCCACGCGGATTAAAGCCATTGATTGTTTGGCAAATGGATGTGACACATATACCTGACTTTGGTAACCTTAAGTATGTGCATGTTTCCGTTGATACGTGCTCTGGAATTATCCATGCTTCTGCTTTATCGGGAGAAAAGGCACGTAATGTCATTACTCACTGTTTAGAGGCATGGGCAGCATGGGGTGCACCTGCATCCCTTAAGACTTATAATGGAACGGCTTATACTGGCAGACAATTTACAGCTTTTTGTTCTACTATGGGAGTGCAACTTACTCATGGTTTGCCTTATAATCCTCAAGGACAAGGCATTGTTGAGCGTGCTCATTGCACCTTAAAGGAAACTTTACAAAAACAAAAAGGGGGAATAGGAGCTGAACACACTCCTAAAGAACGCCTGTCCTTAGCTCTATTTACCATTAATTTTTTGAATTTGGATATTCATGGTCGCTCTGCGGCCGATAGACATGTGTCCCCTCAGCCCTCTGTGATTGGCTATGTTAAGTGGAAGGATGTTCTTACGGGCCAATGGAACGGCCCTGACCCCGTGCTGACATGGGCACGAGGATCTGTATGTGTTTTTCCCCAGGATCGTACGGAATCGTTGTGGGTCCCTGAACGCTTGACAAGAAGAGTCTCGACATCAACTGACCAGTAACAAGAGATACCACAACAATCCTGTGATGAAGATCTTCATTCTGCTAAGTGCTCTGGCTCTGGTGCTGGTGCCGATGGCACAGGCGACACCAATGCGGTGGTGGGCAGTGGCACGGGCCTGGCCAATGCCGATGCCGGTTCATGGTTATTCTAGTGTCCTCCCCACTCTTTTTTCAACCTCATGTGAGATGTCTGCTCCCTGTGCCTCTCCTAGAGGGGACATGGAGAGAATTTTTAATCAATCTCAAGTTAATCTCACAGGAGTTTTTTGTTTCAGCCTTAGAAACGCTAATTGCATTAGCCTTAAGACCAAAAATTTGACTAACTGGGAGGACCCATTGCGGTCCAATCAGGTCTCAGGAAGCATTATCAGTGCTGTATTGAGCAAGGTAGCTTCGGGGAAGCAATCAGGCTCAGAGACCCCCGCAAACAGCAGCTCTGCTCTTAACATAACTACCTTGGCTATTATCTCCGAGGTACTAATCCCAGTGCCTCCTTTTTCTAGTAGTATTTATAATGCCACTCATTTCAAGGCATCTCCTTACTGTTCCCCTAATCTTGGTTTCCCCCCAACATTTACGCCTTGTCAGGATTATTCTTGGGAGAAACATCAAGTTGCTAAATGTTTCTCCCTTTCCCCCTCTCTTAATAGGTATGTTTATAACTTTAACAATAGTGCCAGCTCCTCTACAGGAGTAGGTTGGTCCTGGTTTCAATGGCTGATTTCCAATGAAAAGGGGGCTTCAGCCAATATTTCTGCACTGGCTCAGTTGCTAGGAGCCAAAAGTTGGCTGGCTAATATTTCTGGTACTGTTAGGGAAAGTGAACAAGGTAATAGACTTACATCTGTTTCATTCAACTCTCTGTTGTATAATGCCACATTGCCTCCTGCAATGGTCTGTGTCCAATCCCCCTTCTTATTCCTTTTGGCTGAGGCCACCTCGTCAGGGATGCTGGATTGTTCTCATACTACCTGTCTCTTATCTGAGTGTTGGAATGGTTCCTGGACTGTAGCAGTGATTATGAAAATTCCAACTTTTGTCCCAATCCCGGTCACTGCGGATCCTGATAAATTCCCTATTGTTGAGCTACTTAGAGTCCGCAGAGATTTTGGAATCACAGAGGCTATAGTGACAGCCGTGGCGGTATCTGCTGCTGCAGCGGTTATGGCTGGAGTGGCTATGGCCAATCAAGTACAAACTGCTGCCACCATTAATCACCATTAATCAAGTTGTCCAACAAACTTCCACCATACTTGAATCCCAAAATACAATTAATCAACATATTTTGTCAGGGATTTTAGCTGCCAACCAAAGAATAGACTTATAATTTTGTTCAACTAGGAAGTTCACCCATAGGTTGAATATTCAGTTCCAAAAGCGTTTAGGAGGAGTGATCTCTTCTCACAATTTGTATTTGGTGAGGAAGCCACCTCACAAAAATGTAGGTGTGATACCAGGTAGCTTTCGGTATGTGCATATAAAAATACATATGTTGAATAGGCTACAGAGAAAGGGAGACAGTAATACACATATATTGAACTTTAAAAACACATGGAGAACTATTTAATTAAAAATTGACTAGATTAATAACACATAAACTTTATCATGCAAAAGGCAAGTCCAAATATACATCATGCCTCCTTTGAACTGCTTGTATTTATATTCTGTTTGTGTTATTTTTCTCCATCATATTAGGATTAGTAGTCAGAGTCTAGTAGGGTATGGGATAGTGTCAGGGATTCTGTATTTTGAATGGAAAATTGGAAATTGTATCCAATGTGTGTGCAAATATGTGCAACCCAAAACTTCCCACTCTGATCCAGAACAATGCCTTGACATTACCTTCGCTCCAAGTAAGACACAATTAGAGGAGAAGAGTTAGAAAATTTGTGAATACATGTCTGGAATGGAAAATGCTCAGGAGTTCACAAACTTCGAGATGGTAGAGGAGTTTCCAAAAGCAAGGGATATGGTAAACACAACACCAACATGGAGCTCTTCTGGCCTAAAGACTGTTTGAGAAACTGCATGTGAGATTGGGCACTTGAAATATAAGGTGTTGTCAGAAGTTTTAGCTTTATTTTTAGTGAGACCATCAAAGATGGGTCTGCATCTATGTGACCTGGACGACATGTTTTCTTATTTTCCAATGAACATGGGGCAGCAGTGCTGAATTCTCTCTTTGTAGGTAAACTGTGGCCACTGGGGGCTTAGTGTCTCCCCATGTCGCTGTGAAGCCATTTGGTCATCCTCCACTTTTCGTGGTGTTTCTTGCTGCTGCACAGTGAGTTTGATATTTGCTTCACAAAAAACAAGGAGTTCAACTGGGACACAGTGCTGCAGGGAGTTCTGTCACTTGTGGTGGGTTAGAGTCTGCAGGAGAATGCACCATCCAGGCTTCTATCACTCATTGCTTGCTACAATGCCCCCTTTTCCATTGCAACCTAATTCTGAACATTGCCCTGAAACCTCTCTATATAACAAAGTGCCTTTACATAAATGGGTCTGCTGGCTGCTGCAAGTCAATCACATGCTATTTGGAAGCAAATGGCAGATAAACATGGCCCCACCACAGATGTTTTGTCACACACCTGCCCACACCTGGTCAAGGCGCACTACTCAGAAGGTTCCAACTTACTGGCATCTCTGTTCTATGCCATTTTCATGAAACCCAGTAAATCAAGGCCCAGTCTGGTACACTTCTGATGAGCATCAGGAGATCTAACTGTTCTCCAGTGCCACCTGGTCATGGGAATTTTAAAAATTTCATGGTATTTATCTAGCCATTTTTCAAAGATGAATTTGGAGCCACAGTGGGTTTCAATTCATTCATGAACCATTAAATGTTGTGGAAGCTCATTTCAATGAAAGATCTGGAGAACTCTCACAGGCAAGGCTTCCCAAAGAGTGGCCCAAAGGTCACATGAGGCCAGGACCATTGAGGTCTACAATGTTAGGTTCATGGGTGTTTTGACTCTCAAATATGCCTGCCAAGTCTTTCAGAATAAAATCAGGTTATATGCTGGCTGACATTCTCAGTGTTTTGTGGAAAGCCACCCTGGGCCTAGATCTCAGTTTCCAAGGGCAACTCTAATGCGTGGACTCCTAAAATCCCTACACAATTCATGTCAATACTTCTCTGAGGTCAGTTCCAGAACTCAGTCTCTAAGATGAATCAAACCCGAGTTAAAGCCCAGGTGGACCCAGTCTTCTCTTCCAACAGCCAAATAAATGACCACAATTAAATCCAAAACACTCACACATTGCCCTCATCTTCTTCCATATAGACACTCATCATTACCTCTGGCTGGAGGTTTCCATGAGGGGTAAAGCACAAGACAGAGTCTGAAATAATCTCCCTTGCCCTCATTTGCCTAAAGTCAGTGTGACCTGGACACCCTTCCTGTAAACAAGGAGTGATTTAATAGGCCTGCCACTAATACTGCTCTGCTTCTCCAATTTGAGGCCTACTGACTGTCAGGTATAGATTCTTTATGTGATTTGGATTCATTAGAAAACCCAAGCACCTATGGGCTAGCCTCTGCAAGGCTTTGAAAAACTCGATTAATTCAAAGGATCCCCAAATTCACTTGATGGAGGTCAGGAACCTAACAGAGAAAGGCAATAAACTTCATCTAAAATGACTGATTTTTTAGACATTTTGGTTTTGGATGCACACATGGGATCTTTCTTAAGATCCATTAGGCACTGAATATCTAAGACACAGCCTCACACATGGCCAAGAGGCTGATTCACACACATATCTCTCAAAGCATTTTAGCAAACAGCCACAGGTGATGCCCATTCATTTCCATTTGAAAACTGTTTTCTTCAGGATTCACAAAGGGGTGGCCTGAGGCAAAGACCTTCCTGACATTCAGGGCAACAGAGGAATAGGGATGCAAAAGGCCCAAAGCAGGTTTTCTCCACTGAGACTTTCCTTGTCACACTGATATCTGAGTTTTCTGAGATGCTCCCTTTCCTTTCAGCTATAGAATACATGGCCATGTCACAGAGGTTGGAGGTAGTACATAACTTGGACAAAAAACCATGAGCCTACTCTGGAGAGTGGCCAGATTCAGAAAGAAAACAGGAACTTAGGAAGATAGTACATGTTGCCCATTGATAAGGGAAGTCACAGTCCATTCATAAATTAGGCAGGATAAATGCTGGAATTCTTTCTACTAGACAGGACACATCCATAGATGAATTCTCTTTTCTAATGAATACAACCACGGACACAGAGAGTTACACAGACATAGAAACTCGCATTGTCAAAGGAATTACTAGACACAGTCCACTCCAAACCCAACAAACTGCCTTTCCTACTTATTCTCAGAACATGAGAAAAACCACAAACTCACTCCCACACCCACAAAGACACCTCCTTCCCCCAAGTAATTCTGTGACTATCCTGAGTGTCGTTTGACTGGTAGGCCATACTATGTTCCACCAAATGGACTGTCCTGTCTCAGATATGGTCTCCTTGGCCAAATCTGTGACGTTGTCAGGAGCCAGAAGTGGGCAAGTACCTTTTTCTTAAGAAAGGCCCCTCTACAAAGCTCTCCTGGCATTTGGCCATCCTCACATCAGTAGGTTCCAGGAAACACTGACTCTGTCCTTGGTAAATCCAAACAAGTGACCTCACTGGGACTTGGACTGGGACTGGGACTGGCTCTGGTTGCCTGGATTCTGCATCACAAGTTCAGAGAGTTCCATCACCAAGGAAGAGAGGTGAGATCACTTACTTCAGGTAGTGAATGAGGACACTGCCTTGGCAATCACTTTGTCCTAACAGTTGCTTCCTTGGGTCTCATGAGATAGAGGCTGCCCCTTCTTCCTGTGACACTTTCACAAGTTAGAATGGTGAATCAACCATAGGCACCCAGGAACAGCTCTTCACACAGGCCTGGTATGGTCCATTTTCTCTACATTGAGAACAGAGAGGCTCATTAAGATACAACCCTTCATCCTGACCAGGTTGTTTGCAATGGAAGATGAGTTTTGCTCTTTAAGGTCCTTCATAGCTGTTTATATCTTCTCCAGGAATCACATCTGCATGGACCTTTTAGGTTTTCAGCATATGGAAGATCCCCTACATTCCTGTATTGTAAGACCAACACTGTCCCTGGTCTTTTGTTAAGTGAGATTGTGGGAACAGTGTATGTTTAGGGTTTAATGACATGTTTGATTTGGGTTAGGAATCATTCTGCTAGATGAATAATGGTATTGGGAACCTGTGACATTTATTAAAACATAGAGATAAAATATAAGTATGAAAACAGAAATCTAGGTAAGATTTGAAGCTCAGAAGGACATTGAGCTGTTGATTGTGATACATAGCTTTGAATTATGTTCCGCATATATGTCTCAGATAAATCGATAATCAATGGCATAGGACCTTGTACCTTGGATGATTGAATGGAAAAGAGAACTTCCACTCAAACAGGGAAACTCAGTAAGATTAGGAAGATAGTCAGTAGCTTTCAGAAGAAGAGTGAGTACAGGATTTGGACCAAAAATTCTTTATCAATAGGGTTTCGGTTAGAGAGTGAAAGTAAATATCATCACATGTGAAGAGTCACTCACATGGTGAACTGGGGAAAATATTTAGGAAAGCAGACATCAATAGAGACATTAGGAAATCAGGCAAAGTATAAAGTGAGTGATAGGATTAGACATTATTAACTGCATTTAGGTTGAATATATAATCTTAGGAAGAAACAAATACGTAGTCACCAATAGGATTGATATTTGAGACTATTAGGCAACCTGGACCTGGATGTTTTTAGTAATCCATGTTCAGTTTCCATTTAGGCTTTGGTACAATCATAAGTGTGACTTTTGCTTTTTGTGTCCAGAATATTACTGTGATACAATGTATATGTAGATAAGGTGACCTGAGTATTTCTTCCACCATTTCTGGGAGCAATATTTTGAAGAAGTATAAATTAGTATTCGGGGTACAAACAGGTGTACTCTTTGTCTTTGAATATGGAGAATATGCATGTATAGACCATACTGTGAATAAATAATATAACTGGTTCCAACTTTAAATAATGGATTGAATTGAAATGTAAAAATATACAGGAAATCTTATATTGATATACAACCATTCATTCCAACCCGTTTTACCTATAATGGTAATATGAGGATTATGGTTTATCATGAAGAGTGTGTGAGTTTTGCTTCAAATTGATTATGGAAATTGAAAATAATTTGTTTGGAAAAAAGTCTCATAAAAAGTCAAGAAACCTGGAGAAATACATGTGTTCTGAAGCAGGAAGTGACTGAAAGTGAAACAAATGCCTATAAATTTGCGAACTTGTAGATGAAATATATATCCTATGATGTGCATTAACTGTAGGAGTAGTAATGTGCCAGTGTTGAGTAAAAATGAACGTCAAAATAAACATCATGTCCCATAGGAATCTTCTTGCATTGATGTTAAACTGAGTCAGTTAATTTAGAAATATTAGGATTTGAATGCACCATTCACTGAAGTTAGTTTTCAGACCTAAGAAACAAATATGTATTTCAGGTAGATGAATATTTCTGAGAATAATCTAGTGAAAATTTGATTATAACTCCACATACATGAACATGAATGAATTTTGGGACTGTACATCTATTTCATATTTTGAAATATATGGAGAGTGTGTATATATATATATATATATATATATATATATATATATATATACACACACACACACACACACACACAACAGACATTAAAAAGTAGCAATACATATGCCAATTGAAATTCTTCATGAAATATATATCATCCACAGATCCAAAAATCTTCATTTTACTGAGCGTGGATTTATGTGTAATATTGTTCAACTAGGAAGCTCACCAATAGCTTAAATTTTCAGTTCCAAAAGCGTTTAGGAGGAGTGATCTCTTCTCATAATTTGTATCTGCCAAGTCAGCAGCCTCACAAAAATGTACGTGTGATACCAGGTAGGATTCTATATGTGCATATAAAAATATATGTGCTGAATATGCTACAGAGAAAGGGAGACAGGAATTCACATATTTGTCAACTTTAAAAACACATTGAGAGAGGGAGGGGCAGATCTGCCAATCGCTCCTTCAAGGTAGGCGGACCTGCGACCCACCGGCTGAACAGGACCAGTGGCCCGCCACCGTGGAAGACACATCGCCCTGGTTGGGGGAGGGGCAATGCCGCCGGGCCTGCAAGGTAGGCAGACCTGTGACCCACAGCAGGACAGGCCCAGCAATCTGCGGAGGGGCAGAGACGCCCTACGCGCCTGCAAGGTAGGTGGACCTGCGACCACCGACAGCCCAGGCCTATGGCCCGCCAGCATGGTAGACACATCATCCCGGTTGGGGGAGGGGCAGAGCAGCCACACGCGCCTGCAAGGTAGACAGACCTGCAAGGGACAGACAAAACAGACCCAGTGGCCCGCAGATGGTCAAAGCTGCCGCCCCCGCCTGCAAAGTAGCCCGACTTGCGACCCACTGGCAGAACAGGCCCAGTGCCTGCAGAGGGGCAGAGCTGCTGCTCGCACCTTCAAGGTAGGCGGACCAGCTACCGACTGACAGAACAGGCCCAGCAGCCTGCTGGTGTGGTAGGCACATTGTCCCAATTGTAGGAGGGGCAGAGCCACCACCCGTGCCTGCGATAGAGACTTTGAAACTATACAAGCAATAAAAATATATAGGGGAAAAATTCAATAACACAACAGTTTCACCAAGCAGAAAGAAACATGAACAGAATGAAAAGACAAGGAAAGAAAGGACCATAAGCAATGCAGGTAAAGTCAACTTTAGAAGAGGTAATATCTGCAGCAGATGGAATGTCAGATAAAGAACTCAGGATATACATGCTTCAGATGATCTGGAGTCTCAAGGAAGACATTAGAGAGCAAAATCAGACAATGAAAGATCACCTTGATAATGAATTACATAAAAAAATCCAAGAAGCATAATATCAACTATCCAGGGAGATAAAGATTATAAAATCAAACAAACAGATATCGTAGGAATACAGGAATCAATAAACCAACTTAAAAACTCAATTGAGAATACTAACAGAAGAGTAGAACACTTAGAAGATAGAACATCAGACAATGAAGACAAATTATTTCAACTTGAAAAGAACACAGACAGCTCAGGAAGACTTTTAAGAAACCATGAGCAGAACATCCAAGAAATATGGGATAACATAAAAAGACCAAACTTAAGAGTCATTGGGATACAGGAAGGTATAGAGGTCCAAACAAAAGGAATGAGCAATATATTCAATGAAATAAAAGAGAAAACTTCCCAGACTTGTAGAATGAGACAGAATCGCAAATCCTAGAAGCTTACAGGATGCCAAATGTGCAAAATTATAAGAGATCCACACCTAGACATATTATAACGAAGATGCCCAACATACAGAAAAAGGAGAGAATTTTAAAAGCTACAAGATAAAGGAAGCAGATTATATTTAGTGGTAAACCAATCAGGATAACAGCTGATCTTTCAACACAGACTCTGAAAGCTAGAAGATCCTGCAATAACATTTTTCAAACACTGAAAGTAAATGGGTTCCATCCAAGAATTGTATATCTAGCGAAATTAAGCTTCAGGATAGAAGATGAAATTAAAACTTTCCACGATAACAAAAGTTAAAAGAATTTGCAGCTAGAAAACGATTTCTTCAAAACATCCTTGGCAAAACACTACAGGAAGAGGAAATGGAAAATAACAATGAAAACCAACAGTGGGAGGTAGGACAGTAAAGGGGGGAAAATAATCAAGGAGGAAAAAAACCATGTTTAGTAACATAAATATACAAATATGGCTGGAAGAACAACCCATATCTCAATAATAACCCTAAATGTTAATGGCTTAAACTCACCAATTAAGAGACACAGGCTAGTAGAATGGATCACAAAACAAGACCCAACAGTATGCTGCCTACTGGAGACACATTTGTTAGGAAAAGATATACATAGACTGAAGGTGAAAAGTTGGGAAAAATCATATCACCCATATGGACTTCGGAAACAAGCAGAAGTGTCCATACTCATATCAAATAAAATAGATTTCAAGCTAAAGTTAATCAAAAGGGATAAAGAGCAACACTACATACTTCTCAAGGAAACCATACACGAACAAGACATAACAGTCATAAATATATATGCCCCAAACATTGGTGCAGCTATGTTCATTAAACAAATTCTTCTCAAGTTCAAGAGTCTAATAGACCACCATACAATACTCATGGGAGACTCAAACACACCCCTCTCACTACTGGACTGATCTTCCAAACAAAAGTTGAATAATGAAACTATAGAACTCAATAACACAATTAATAACCCAGACTTATGATATATATAGAATATACAACCCAACATCAAGCAGCTACACTTTTTTCTCAGCAGCACATGGATACTTCTCAAAAAATAAATCATATATTATGTCACAGAGCAACTCTTAGACAATATAAAGGAGTAGATATAATACCAGGCATCTTATCTGATCATAATGAAATGAAACTGAAAATCAACGATAAAAGAAAGAAGGAAAAATCATGTATCACTTGGAGAATGAAAAATAAGTTACTGAATGATCAATGGGTTATAGAAGACACCAAGGAGGAAATTAAAAAATTCTTAGAGATAAATGAAAACACAGACATAACATATCGGAATCTATGGGACACATTGAAAGCAGTTCTAAGAACAAAATTCATTGCTTAGATTTCATTCCTTAAAAAAAGAAAAAAAAAAAAAAACGACAAATAAATGATCTCATACTTCATCTCAGAATCCTAGAAAAAGAAGAGCAAAACAACAGCAAAATAAGTAGAAGGCAAGAAATAATTAAAATTAGAGCTGAAATTAATGAAATCGAAACAAAAGAAACAATTGAAAAAATTGACAAAACTAAAAGATGGTTCTTTGAAAAAATAAATCAAAACGACAGACCCTTAGCCAAGCTAACAAAGAAAAGAAGAGGGAGAACTCAGTATCACAACAGATATTTCAGAAATACAGAAGATAATCCGAAATTATTTTGAATTCTTATTTTTCAATAAAATAGAAGATAGTGAAGGCATCGATAAATTTCTCAGTCATATAATCTGCACAGATTTAGTCAGGAGGATATAGGCAACCTAAACAGACCCATAACAATTGAGGAAATAGAATAAACCATCAAAAGACTACCAACTAAGAAAAGCCCAGGACCGGATGGGTATACAGCAGAGTTTTACAAAACCTTTAAAGAGGAACTAATACCAATACTTTTCAAGCTATTTCAGGAAAAATGCAAAAATCCTCAATAAAATTGTGGCGAATCGGATACAGAAACATATTAAAAAAATTGTGCACCATGATCAAGTAGGATTCATCCCTGGGATGCAAGGCTGCTTCATTATTCAGAAATCAATAAATGTTATTCATCACATAAATAGACTTAAAAATAAGAACCATTTGATCATCTCGATAGATGCAGAAAAAGCATTTGACAATGTTCAGCATCCCTTTATGTTCAAAACTCTGGAAAAACTAGGGATAACAGGAACATACCTCAATAATGTAAAAGCAATCTATGATAAGTCTCAGGCTAGCATCATTCTGAATGGAGAAAAATTGAAGGTATTCCCTCTAAAATCTGGAAGAAGATAGGGATGCCCTCTCTCACTACTTCTGTTCAACATAGTTCTCGAAACACTGGCCAGAGCAATTAGAGAGATTAAAGAAATCAAAGGCATAAAAATAGGAAAAGAAGAACGTAAATTATCACTATTTGCAGATGACATGATTCTATACTTAGCAGACCCAGCAAGGTATACAAAGAAACTATTAGAGGTAATAAATGAATTCACCAAAGTGGCAGGATATAAAATCAATATGCATAAATCAAAGGCATTCCTGTATATCAGCAACAAATCCTCTGAAATAGAAATGAGGACAACAACTCCATTCAAAATATCCACACACACACAAAAAAAAAAATACTTGGGAATCAACCTAACAAAAAAGGTGAAAGACTTATAAAATGAAAATTACAGAACCCTAAAGAGAGAAATAGAAGAAGATCTTAGAAGATGGAAAAATATACTATGTTCATGGATAGGCAGAACTAACATCATCAAAATGGTAATATAACCAAAAGTTCTCTATATGTTAAATGCAATGCCAATCGGGTCTAAAAGCATGCAATGGAGGAAGGATAGCATCTTCAACAAATGGTTCTGGGAAAACTGGAAATTCATATGCAACAAAATGAAACTGAATCCATTTCTCTCGCCATGCACAAAAGTTAACTCAAAATGGATCAAGGAGCTTGATATCAAATCAGAGACATGGCATCTGATACAAGAAAAAGTTGGCTATGATCTACATACTGTGGGGTTGGGCTCCAAATTCCTCAATAGGACACCATTAGCACACGAGTTAATACCTAGAATCAACAAATGGGACTTACTCAAACTAAAAAGTTTTTTCTCATCAAAAGAAACAATAAGAGAGGTAAATAAGTAGTCTACATCCTGGGAACAAATCTTTACTCCTCACACTTCAGATAGAGCCCTAATATCCAGAGTATACAAAGAACTCAAAAAATTAAACAATAAGAAGACGAATAACCCAATCAACAAATGGTCCAAGGACCTGAACAGACACTTCTCAGATGAGGACATACAATCAATCAATAAGTACATGAGAAAATGCTCACCATCTCTTGCAGTCAGAAAAATGGAAAACAAACCCTCCCTAAGATACCATCTCACTCCAGTATGATTGGCAGCCATTATGATTAGGCAACATGGACATGGATATTGTTAGTAATCCATGTTCACTTTACATTTAGGCTTTGGTACAATCCTAAGTGGGACCTTTGCATTTTGTTTCCAGAATATTACTGTGATAAAATGTATATGTAGATCAGATGACATGATTTTTTCTTCCACCATTTCTAGGAGCAGTATTTTGAAAACGTATAAATTAGCATTGGGGGTAAAAAGAGGTGTACCCTGTTTTTATGAATATACAGATAATGCATGAATAGACCTTAATTTCAATAAATAATACAACTTGTTCCACTTTAAATAATGGATTGAATTGATATCTGAAAATATATAATAAATCTTATATTGATATGCAATCATTCATGACAACCAGTTATACACCTAATGTTAATATTAGGGTACGATTTATCATGAAGTTTGTGTGAGTTTTGCTTCAAATGTGATTATGGAAATCGAAAATAATGTGTTTGGAAAGAAGTCTCATAAAAATGCCAGTCAAGGAACACCGAGGAATTCATGAGTTCTGAATCAGGAAGTGATTGAAATTGAAAAAAATGACGATAAATTTGCTTACTTGTGGATGAAATATTATAATATGATGTGAATAAACTGAAGAAATAGTAATGTACCAGTGCTGAATAAAAATGAACATCAAAATACACATCATGTCCCACAGGAATCTTCTCGCATTGATGTTAAACTGTGTCAGTTACTGTAGAAATATTAGGATTTCTTTGCACCATTCACCAAAGTTAGTTTTCTTTTTTTTAAATTTTTATTTATGCTTGTTCAAAACATTACATAGTTCTTGATATATCATATTCCACACTGTGATTCAAGTGGGTTATGAACTCCCATTTTTACCCCATAAACAGATTGCAGAATCACATCAGTTACACATCCATTGATTTACATATTGCCATACTAGTGTCTGTCGTATTCTGCTGCCTTTCCTAACCTCTACTATCCCCCTCCCCTTACCTCCCCTCTCCTCTTCTCTCTCTACCTCTTTACTGTAATTCATTTCTCCCCCTTGTATAATTTTTTCCTTTCCCTCACCTCCTCTTGTATGTAATTTTGTATAACCCTGAGGGTCTCCTTTTATTTCCATGCAATTTCCCTTCTCTCTCCCTTTCCCTTCCTCCTCTCATCCATGTTTAATGTTAATTTTCTTCTCATTCTATTCGTCCCTACTCTGTTCTTAGTTACTCTCTTTATATCAAAAAGACATTTGGCATTTGGTTTTACGGATTGTCTAGCTTCACTTAGCATAATCTGCTCTAATGCCATCCATTTCTCTGTAAAAATTTTGTCATTTTTTAATGCAGAGTAATACTCCATTGTGTATAAATGCCTCATTTTTTATCCATTCATCTATGGAAGTGCATCTAGGTTGGTTCCACAGTCTTGCTATTGTAAATTGTGCTGCTATGAACATCAATGTAGCAGTGTCCCTGTAGCATTTTTTTTAGGTCTTTAGGGAATAGACTGAGAAGGGGAATACCTGGGTCAAATGGTGGTTCCATTCCCACCTCTACAAGAAATCTCCATACTGCTTTCCAATTTGGCTGCACCAATTTGCAGTCCCACCAGCAATGTACAAGTGTACCCTTTTCTCCACATCCTCGCCAGCACTTGTTGTTGTTTGAGTTCATAATAAATATCTGGAATGGAAAATGCTCAGGAGTTCACAACCTTGAAGGTGGTAGAGGAGTTTCCAAAAGTAAGGGACAGGGTAAATACCACAAACATGGAGCTGTGTCGGCCTTAAGACTTCTTGAGAAAATGCCTCTGAGGTTGGGCACTTGAAATATATGTTGTTGTCAGGAGCTTTATCTTCTTTTGTAGTGAGACCATCAAAGCTGAGTCTGCATCTATGTGACCTGGACGACATGTTTTTTTTTATTTTCCTATGAACACGAGGCAGCAGTACTGAATCTCTCTTTGTAGGCAAACTGGGGCTACTGGGGGCTAAGTGTCTCCCCATGTGGACTGTGAAGCCATTTGATCATCCTTCACATTTAATCATGTTATTTGATGCTGCACTGAAAGTTTGGTATTTCCTTTACGAAATAAAGGAGTTTAACTGTGATACAGTGCTGCAGGGAGTTCTGTCACGTGTGGTGGTCAGGATCGGCAGGAGAATGTACCAAGAAGGCTTCTATCACACATAGTTGCCCCCTTGACCATAGCAACATGATTCTGAACATTGCCCTGAAACCTCTCCATACAACAAGATGCCTTTACATCCAAAGGTCTGCTAGCTGCACCATGTCAGTCACAAACCATTTCTAAGCCAATGGCAGATCCACGTGGCCCCACCACAGATGTTTTTTCACACACCTACACTCTACTGCTCTTGGCCCACTACTCAGCAGGCTCCAACTTACTGGCATATCTTTTCTGCACCATTATCATGAAACTCAGTCAAACCAGGCACTGTCTTGTATACTCATGATAAGCAACAGGACATCAAATGGTTTTCCAGTGCCAGCTGGTCATGGAAATTTCAAAAATTTCATGGTATTTTCTAGCCATTTTTCATGGATGAACTTGGAGTTACTGTGGGTTTCAATTCATTCAGGAACCATTGAATATTGAGGAATCTCATTTCAATGGAACCTCTAGAGAACTCTCACAGGCAAGTCTTCTGAAAGAGTGGCCCAAGGTCACATAAAGCCAGCCACATTGAGGTCTACAATGTGAGGTCCATGTGTGTTTTGACTCTCAACTATTGCTGCCAAGTCTTTCAGAATATAATCAAGTGATATCCTCGCTGAGATTCCCAGTGCTCTGTGGAAAGCCACCCTGGGCCTAGATCTCAGTTTCCAAGGGTGACTCTCATGCGTGGCCTCCGAAAATCCCAACACAATTCATGGCAATACTTCTCTAAGGTCAGTTTCAGAACTCAGTCTCCAAGGGGAATCCCACAAGAGTTGAAACCCAGGTGGACGCAGTCATCTTTTCCCACCTCCACACAAATGACCACAATGAAAACCAAAACACTCTCACATGGCCCTCATGTTCTTCCATATAGACACTAATCATAACCTCTGGCTAGAAGTTTCCATGAGGGGCGCACACCAAGACACTGTCCAAAATAAGCTCCCTTTCCCCTCATTTGCCGAAAGTCAGGGTGGCCTACACACCCTTCCTGTGAAAAAGAACTGATCAAATAGGCATGGCGTTAATACTGTTCTGCTTTTCCAATTTGAGGCCTACTGACTGTCAGGTATAGATTCTTTATGTGATTTGGAGTCATCAGAAAACCCAAGCACTTCTTCAGGGGTTCAAAGAACTCTTTTGAACTAAAGGATCCTGATTCTTACTTGATGAAGGTCAGGAATCTAATAGAGGAAGGCAAGAGACTCATTTGCCATTTCTGTTTTGAATGCACACATGGAATCTATCTTTTGATGCATCAGGTGCTGAGAATCTAAGCCACAACCTCACACAGAACCAAGAGGCTGATTCAGACACATCCTTTTACAAAGCAATTAAGCAAAGAGCCACAGGTGATGCCCATTCATTTTCATTTGAAAATTGTTTGCTTCAGGCTTCACAAAGGGGTGGCCAGAGGCAAAGACCTTCCTGACATTTAGGGCAACAGAAGAACAGGTAAGCAAAAGACACAAAGCAGGGTTTCTCCACTGAGACTTTCCTGGTCACACTGATATCTGAGTTTTCTGAGATGCTCCCCATTCACTTCAGCTATCAAGTACATGGCCATGTCACAGAGCTTGGAGGTGGTATATATCTTGGACACAAAACCATGAGCCTATTCTGGAGAGTGGCCAGAATTCAGGAAGAAAACAGGATCTTAGGAAGATAGAAGGTTTTGCCCATCCAGAAGGCAAGCCGCAGTCCATTCATCAATTGGGCAGGATGAATGCTGGGAAGCTTTCTACTAGACAGGACACATCCATTAATTCATTCTCTTTTCTAATTTCTACAACCACAGACACAGTGGGATACACAGACATAGAAACACTTACATGTCAAACGACTTACTAGAAACAGTCCAATCCAAACCAAACAAACCACATTTCCTACCTATTCTCAGAACATGTGACAAAACCACAAAACCACAACCACTCCCACAAAGGCACCTCCTTCCCCCAAGTAGGTCTGTGACTATCCAGAGTGTCCTCTGACTGGTGGGCCATAAAATGTTCTCCCGAAATATCCTGTCCTGACTCAGATCTGGTCTCTTTGGCCAACTTTGTGAAGTTGTCAGGAGCCAGCGGTGAGCCACTACCTGCTTTCTCAGAAAAGGTCCCTCTTCAGAGCTCTTCTGGCCTATGGCCATCCTCACATAGGTAGGTACCAAGAAAGACTGACCCTGTCCTTGGTAAAACTGAACAAGTGAGCCCACTGGGACTGGGACTGGGACTGGCTCTGGGTACCTGTCTTCATGGATCCCAAGTTCAGAGAATTCCTTCACCAAGGAAGTGACGTAGGTCACTTCCTTCAGGAACTGAATTAGGTTACTGCCTTGTCAACCAATTTGTCCTAACAGTTGCTTCCAAAGTCCAATGAGTTGGAGGCTGCCCCTTCTTCCAGTGAAACTTTCACAAGTTTGCATGGTATATCAACCATAGGCACCCAAGAAAAGCTCTCCAGATAGGCCTGGTTTGGTCCATCTTCTATACATTAAGAAAAGAAATGTTGATTCAGACACATCCCTTCATGCTAACCAGGTTGTTTGTCATGGAAGATGAATTTTGCTCTCTGATGTCATTCATAGCTGCCTACATTTAATCCAGGGATCATTTCTTTAATGACCTTGGAGGTTCTCAGCAAGTGGAAGATCCCCTAATTTCTGTATTGAAAGACCAACTCTGTCCCTGCTCTTCAGTAAAGTTCGATTGAGAGAACAGTGTATGGTCAGGGTTAATAACATGTTCCATTTGGGTTAGGAATCATTCTGCGGGATGAATTATGGTATTGGGAACGTGTGATATTTATAAGAATATAAGTGAAATATAAGTATGAAAACAGAAATCTAGGTAATATTTGAAGCCCAGAATTGCATTGGACCCTTGGCTGGGATTCTTAGCTTTGAATTATATTCTGCACAGATGTCTCAGATAAATCGAAATACAATGGCATAATTCCTTGTACCTTGGTTGATTGAATGTTGAAGAGAACATCCAGTCAAAAAGAAATAATTTGTAGGATTAGTAAGATTGTTGGTAGGTTTTGAAAGAAGAGTGAGTATAAGATTTGGATGAAAAGATCTTTAGCAATAGGGTTTCGGATAGAGAGTGAATGCAATTGTCAGCACATGTGGAGAGTCTGTCAAAAGGATGAACTGGGGAAAAAAGTAGGAATGCAGATATCAATTGACATTAGGATATCAGGCAAAGTATAAAGTGAGTAATAGAATTATACATTTTCAACAGGCTTGAGTTTGAATATATAATCTTAGGAAGAAACAAACATGTAGTCACCAATAGGATTAACTTTTGAGAGCATTAGGCAATATGGACATGGATGTTTTCAGTAATCCATGCTCACTTTTCATTTAGGCTTTGGTACAAACATAAGTTTGACCTCTTCTTTCTGTGTGCAGAATATTACTGTGGTAAAATGTATATGTAGATCAGGTGACATGAGTATTTCTTCCACCATTTCTGGGAGCAATATTTTGAAGACGTATCAATTATTTTTGGAGGTAAAAATGGTGTACACTGTGTCTATAATTATAGAGATAATGCATGAATAGACCATACTGTAAAGAAATATTATAACTGGTTCTAACTTTAAATAATGGATTGAATTGATATCTGAAAATATACAGAAAATCTTACATTGATATACAATCCTTCATTCCAACCAGTAATATATATAATGGTTATATCAGCATTATGGTTTTTCATGAAGAATGTGTGAGTTTTGCTTCAAAAGTGATTATGGAAATCGGAAATAATGTGTTTGGAAAGAAGTCTCATGAAAAGACCAGTCAAGAAACCTGGAGGAATACATGTGTTTTGAAGCAGAAAGTGATTGAAAGTGAAACAAATGTCTATAAATTTGTGATCTTGTGGATCAAATATATATACTATGATGTGCGTAAACTGAAGAAATAGTAATGTACCACTGTTACATAAAAATGAACGTCAAAATACACATCATGTCCTCTCCCACAGGAATCTACTTGCATTGATGTTAAACTGGTTCAGTTATTGTAGAAATATTAGGATAATGCCGCAGTCTTGCTGGGCACAATCAGCAGCCACTTGTCAAAAGGAACTAACTTTATTTTTAGAACCACACATGCCAAACAAAACAGCCTCTCAGGAAAAACCTTCAGAGCCCCAACTGCCACCACTGGCTTCCCAAAACCTCTCCCTCCCACAGGAGCCTCTCTCCGCCTCCCACAATACTCCTGCTCTTGAGGGCGATTGGCTGGGTCATGTGGGTGGAGTCAAAAAAAGTCCCCCAATGAGCAGTTTTGTGGTCTGAAAGGGCAGAAAAACAGCCCATTGAGCATCACCGCAGAGGAGCCAATCAGCTAGGTGTTGCTGGGGCCGCTGTGAGTCAATCAACAGCCGGCAGCTGGAAGTTTGCTGGCAGCAGGAATTTTGCTGGGGCCCCTTCGGCTGTGGCTCTCAACATCTTCGCCTCTCTGTTTAAACAACACGCATGTGGCTTAGGGACCGTGCCTGCCTTAGGTTGTCCAATAGTACACATGGTCTTTACCCGATAAGTTGGTACCATTGCAATTGGATCTTACCCGTCACTGACTACCCGTCCAGTATAGAGCCACACCTGTGGAGAGGTCTTTGAACCAGCGGGGGTGGGTGAGGTTTTTTGCCTCACCTCTGTTGGCCCCCCAAATTTTAGCTGGACGATCATGACACGCAGAAGGGAGGAAGATACACCAAGCCAATTGATGGCTCCTTTTGGAAAAATTGTACCACCGATGACATCATCAGCAAATATACCCCAACACTACCACAAGTCGCTGCACCAACAGATAGTTCACAATGCATTTAGGTGAGTTCACAATGTGTCCAGGCAAGTTCTGCAAGCAGTACAGGGATGGCTATTGCAGAAGCTGTAGATTGGTATTATCTTTGATTTCACCTGCACTGGGATGAAGATAGGAACTCTGGCAATAATGTCTAAAGAAAAAAATTATGTAATATTCCAGAAGGCACTAAAACCAAAAAAAAAAAAAATATGTAACATTCCAGAAGGCACATCAAAAACCAAAATGGCCCAAAAAGCAGTCATTGAGGATGAAGTCTCTCACTTTCCTCTGTAAGGTTCCTGACCTCCATAAAATGAGAATAGGGATTTATTGGGTCAAATGAGTTCTTCAAAACCCTGCAGAGTGTAGCCAATGGGTTATTGGGTTTTTTCATTACTCCAATTCACATCAAGAATCTATACTCCACAGACAGTAGGCCTCAAATTGGAGAAGCAGAGCAGTATTAAAGTCAGGGTTATTTGATCACTCATGGTTCACAGAATGGGTGTCCAGGCCACCCTGACTTTAGGCAAATGAGAGGAAAGGGAGATTATTTTGGACACTGTCTTGGGCTGTGCCCCTCAAGGAAACGTCAAGCCAGAGGTTATGATGAGTGTCTATATGGAAGAAGATGAGGGCCATTTGGGAGTGTTTTGGTTTTCATTGTGGTCATTTATGTGGCAGTCGGAAAAGATGACTGGGTCCACCAGGGCTTGAACTCTGGTGTGATTCCTCTTAGAGACTGAGTTCTGGAACTGACCTCAGAGAAGTATTGCCATGATTTGTGTTGGGATTTTAGGCGGCCACCCATGAAAGTCGCCCTTTGAAACTGAGATCTAGGCCCGGGGTGGCTTTCCACAGAGCACTGGGAATCTCAGACAGAATATCATATGATGTTATTTTGAAATACTTGCCAGACATAGTTGAGAGTCAAAACACACATGGACCTCACATTGTAGACCTCAATTGGCCTGGCTTCATGTGACTATTTGTCCACTCTTTGGAAAGCCTTGCCTGTGAGAGTTCTCCAGAACTTTCATTGAAATGAGCTTCCTCAACATTGAATGATTCCTGAAAGAATTGAAACCCACAATGCCTCCAACTTCATCCTTGTAAAATGGCTAGATAAATACCATGAAATTTTTGAAATTCGCATGATGAGGTGGCACTGGAGAACCTTTGATGTCCTGTTGCTGATCATTAGTGTACCAGACAGTGCCTTGATTGATTGGGTATAATGAAAGTGGTGTATAACAGAGATGCCGGTTAGATGGAGACTGCGGAGTAGTTGGCCCAGAGTTGTGGTGTGCAGGTGTGTGATAAAATATTTATGGTGGTGCCATGTGGATCTGCCATTGACTTCCAAATGGCTTTTAGCTAACATGGTGCACCCAGCAGACCCTTATATGCAAAGGCATCTTGTTATATGGAGAGGTTTCAGGGAAATGTTCAGAATCAGGTTGCTATGGTCAAGGGGGCAAGCTATGTGGGATAGAAGCCGGGTTAGTGCGTTCTCCTGGAGACTCTGACCCAGCACATGTCACAGATCTCCCTCCAACACTGTGTCCCAGTTGAACTCCTTGTATTTCTTGAAGCAAATACCAAACTCCCAGTTCAGCACCAAGAAACACCATGAAAATTGGAGGATGACTAAATGGCTTCACAGTCCACATGGTTAGACACTTTGGCCCAGTGGCCTCTGTTTACCTACAAAGAGAGAAATCAGCACTGCTGCCTCAGGTTCATTGGAAAATAAGAAACCATGTTCTCCAGGTCACATAGATTCAGACCCAGCTTTGATGGTTTCACTACAAGTGAAGACAAAGCTCCTGACAACAATATATATTTCAAGTGCCACACCTCAGAGGCAGATTCTCCAGAAGTCTTTTTTCCAGCAGAGCTCCATGGTTGTGGAGTGTTTACCCAATCCCTTACTTCTGGAAACTCCTCTACCTGCTCCCAGGTTGAGAACTCCTGAGAATTTTCCATTCCAGATATGTATTCACAGATTTTCTAACTCTTCTTCTCTAATTGTGTCTCACTTGGGGCAAAGGTAATGTCAAGGCATTGTTCTAGGTGAGAGTGGGAAGATTATTGTGTAGCACATATTTGCATACACATTGGATACATTATCCTATTTTCCATTTGCAATACTGAATTTCTGACACTAACCCATACCCTACTAGACTCTGACTACTATCCTAAAATGATGGAGAAAAAGAAACCTAACAGAATAGAAATACAGGCCTTTTGTAGGAGGCGTGGTGTATACTTGGATTTTCCTTCTCCTTTATCAAGGATATGTGTTATAAATCTAGTCAACTTTTCATTGTAATATTTCTCCATGAGTTTTCAAAGTTAACACATATGTAAATTCCTGTCTCCTTTGCTCTGTAGCCTCTTTAGAACATGTATATTTTTATGCATATATAGACTCCTACGTGGTAACACACGTAAATTCTTGTGATCTCACTAACTTTGGAATATACAAATTATGAGAATAGATCACTTCCCCTAAATACTAATGGAACTGAAAATTCAAACTATGGGTGAGCTTCCTAGTGAACAACATCATACATAAATCCATGTTCAGTAAAATGAATATTTTTAGATATGTGGATGATATATATTTCATGATAAATTTCGATTGGCATATATATTGCTACATTTTATTGTTGTGTGTGTGTGTGTGTGTGTGTATATATATATATATATATATATATATATATACCAGATTTTCCAGATTTTCCAAAATATGAAATATATGTGTCTTATTATACACTCCCTAAATTCATTCAAGTTCATGTATGCGATTTAAAATCAACATTTTACATGATTATCATCAGTCTGGCTGGGCACAATTCAGGAGCCAATTGTCAAAAGAAACAAACTTTATTTTTAGAACCACACAAGCCAAACAAAACAGCTTCTCAGGAAAAACCCTCAGAGCCCAACTGCCACCACAGTCTTCCCACAAGCCTCTCCCTCAACCACAAGCCTCCTCCTTTTGAGGCCGATTGGCTGGGTCACATGGGCGGAGCCAAAAAAGTCCACCAATGAGCAGCTCCGTTGTCTGAAAGGGCAGGGAAACATCCCATTGAGCATCACCACAGAGGAGCCAATCAGCTAGATGTTGCTGGGGCCTCTGTCAGCCAATCATCCACTGGCAGTCTGAAAAGGCGGGGAAACAGCTCAATGAGCATCTGCAATGAGCATCACCGCAGAGGAGCCAATCAGCTAGATGTTGCTGGGGCCGCTGTGGAGCCAATCATCAGCCGGCAGCTGGAAGTTTGCTGGCAGCTGGAGGTTTCCTGGGGCCCCTTTGGCTGTGGCTCTCAACATCTCCCCCTCTCTGTTTAAACAACGAGCATGTGGCTTAGGGACCATGCCTGCCTTAGGTTGTGCAGTAGTACATATGGTATTTACTGGAGACCCTTGGCTGTGGCTATCAACAGGATTTGTATGTACCATTCACTGAAGTTAGTTTTCAGTACTAGGAAACAAATATGTATTTCAGGTGGATAAATATTTCTGAGAAAAATCTTGTGAAAAGTTGATTATAAATCCACATACTTGAACATAAATGAATTTAGGGAGTGTAAATAAGATACATATATTTCATATTTTGAAAAATCTGGAGAGAGAGAGAGAGAGTGTGTGTGTGTGTGTGTGTATACAAATACAGACACATACAGATATTAAAATGTAGCAACATATATGCAAATCTAAATTCACCATGAAATATACATCAATCACAGATCCAAAAATATTCAATTTTCTTAACAGGGATTTATGTATAATGTTTTTCTACTAGGAAGCTCACCCATTATTTGAATTATCAGTTCCAACAGCGTTTAGGAGGAGTGATGTCTTCTCACAAATTGTATCTCCCAAGTCAGTCACCTCACAAGAATGTAGGTGTGACACCAGGTATTATTTGATATGTGCATATAAAAATACATGTGCTGAATAGGCTACAGACAAAGGGAGACAGGAATTCACATATTTGTTAACTTTAAAGACACATGGAGATCTATTTCAATTAAAAATAGACTGGATTTATAACACCTGACATTTATCATGCAAAAGGCAAGATCAATTATACACCATGCCTCCTCTGAACTGCTTGTATTTCAATTCTTTTTGTGTTACTTTTCTGCATCATATTAGAATTAGTAGTCAGAGTCTAGTAGGGTATGGGTTCGTGTCAGGGATTCAGTATTTCGAATGGAAAATTGGAAAATGAATCCAATGTGTATGCAAATACGTGCTACACACAAAAAAATTCCCACTCTCATTCAGAACAATGGCTTGAAATAACCACGCCCCATGTAAGAAACAATTAGAGGAGAAGAGTTAGAAAATCTGTGAATACATACGTAGAATGGAAAATGCTCAGTAGTTCACAACCTTTGAGGTGGAAGAGACGTTTCCAAACCTTAGGGACAGGGTAAAACTCCACAAACATGGATCTCTGCTGGCCTAAACACTTCTGGAGATACTGACAATGAGATTGGGTACTTGAAATATATGTTGTTTTCAGAAGCTTTAGCTTCCTTTGTAGTGAGACCATCAAACTTGGGTCTGCATTTTTGTGACCTGGAGGACATGAATTCTTATTGTCCAATGAACATGAGGCAGCAGTGTTGAATTCACTCTTTGTAACTAAACTGTGGCCAATGGGGGATAAGTGTCTCCCCGTCTGGACTTTGAAATCATTTGGTCATCCTCCACTTTTCGTGGTGTTTCTTGCTGCTGCAGTGGGTGTTTTGTATTTGGTTCATGACATACAAGGAGTTAAACTGGGACACAATGCTGGAGGGAGTCCTGTAACGTATGGTGTGTCAGGGTCTGCAGGAGAATGCACCAACCAGGCTTCTATCCCCCATTGCTTGCCCCCTTTACCATAGGAACTTGATTCTGAACATTGCCCTGAAAACTCTCCATGTAACATGATGCCTTTACATACAAAGTTCTGCTAGCTGCACCATATCAGTCACAAGCCATTTGGAAGCCATTGTAAGATCCACATGACCCCACCACAGATGTATTGTCACACACCTGCACACAACTGCTCTAGGCCTGCCATAAATACTGCTCTGCTTCTCCAATTTGAGGCCTACTTACTGTCAGGTATAGATTCTTTATGTGATTTGGCATCATGAGACAACCCAAGCAGTTCTGCAGGACTTTGAAGAACTCATTTGATCCAAAGGATCCCTATTCTCACTTGATGGAGGTCAGGAACCAAACAGAAGAAGGCAAGAGACTTCATCCACAATGACAGATTTTTTGCCATTTTGGTTTTGGATGCACACATGGGATCTTCTTTAGATCTATCAGGAGCTGAGAATCTTAGCCACAGCCTCAAACAGGGCCTAGTGTCTGACTAAGACACATCCCTTTCCAGAGCAATTAAGCAAAGAGCCACAGGTGATGCCCATTCATTTCCATTTGAAAACTGTTTCTTCATGCTTCACAAAGGGGTGGCCTGAGGCAAAGACCTTCCTGACATTCAAGGCAACAGAAACTTAGATAAGCAAATGGAGCCAAGCAGGGTTTCTCCACTGAGACTTTACTGGTCACACTGATATCTGAGTTTTCTGAGATGTTCCCATTCCCTTCAGCTATCAAGGACATGGCCATGTCACAGAGTTTGGAGGTGGTACATATCTTGGACAATAAACCATGATACTATTCTGGAGAGTGGCCAGAATTCAGGAAGAAAACAGCAACTTAGGAAGTTAGTAGGTGTTTCCCATCCATAAGGCAAGCAACAGTCCATTAATCAATTGTGCAGGATGAATGCTGTGAAGCTTTCTACTAGACAGGACACCTCCATTGATGCATTCTCGTTTCTAATGTCTAAAACCACGGACACAGTGGCTACACAGACATAGAAACACTCGCCTTGTCTATAGACTTACTAGAAACAGTCGACTCCAAACCAAACCAACCACCTTTCCTACCTATTCTCAGAACATGAAACAAAACCGCAAACTCACACCCACAAACAAAAAGGCACCTCTTTCCCAAAAATAGGTCTTTAACTATCTGGAGTGTCCTCTGACTGGTGGGCCATACTATGTTCCACTCGAAATGGCCTGTCTGGTCTCAGATCTTGTCTCCTTGGCCAACTCTGTTATTCTGCGAGGAGCCTGCTGTTAGCCACAACCTGCTGTCTCAAGAAAGGCCCCTCTTCAGAGCTCTACTGGCATTTGGCCATCCTCACATCAGTAGGTACCAAGAAGGTCTGACTCTGTACTTGGTAAATCCAAACAAGTGAGCCCACTGGGACTGGGACTGGGACTGGCTCTTGGTGCCTGGCTTCTTGCATCCCAATTTCAGAGAGTTCCATCACCAAGGAAATGAGGTATGTCACTTTCTTTGCAACTGAATGAGGTCACTGCCTTGGCAACAACTTTGTCCTAACACTTGCTTCCAATGGTTCCATGAGTTGGAGGGTGCCCCTACTTCCTGTGACAATTTGACTAGTTAGAATGGTATATCAAAATAGACACCATGGAACAGCTCTACACGCAGGCCTGGTTAGGTTCATCTTCTCTACATTAAGAAGAGAGAGTCTGATGCATACACATCCCTTCATCCTGTCCAGGTTGTTTGCCATGGAAGATGGCTTTTGCTCATGCAGGTCCTTCATAGCTGCCTACATCTTCTCCAGGGATCATTTCTGCATCGAACTTTGAGGTTCTCAGCAGTTGGAAGATTACCTACATCCCTAATTGAAAGAATAGCCCTGTCCCTGCTCTTTTGTAATGTTAGATTGAGGCAACAGTGTATGGTTAGGGTTAATAACACGTTCGATTTGGGTTAGGAATCATTCTGCGGGATGAATAAGGTTATTGGGAACCTGCAATATATAGAAATATAGTGGTTAAATATAAGTATGAAAACAGAAATCTAGGTAAGATTTGAAGCTCAGAAGTGCATTTGGCAATAGATTGGGACACATAGCTTTGAATTATGTTCTGCATACATGGTTCAGAAAAATCGATATACAATGGCATAGGACCTTGTACCTCAGATGATTGAATGTAGTAGAGTACATCCACTCAAAAAGGGATAGTCGATAGGATCAGGAAGATAGTCAGTATGTTTCGGAAGAAGATAGAGTATAGGATTTGGACCAAAGTTCATTAGCAATAGGGTTTCGGTTAGAGAGTGAATGTCAATGTCAGCACATGTGAAGGGTCAGTCACAATGTTGAACTGGAAAAAATATGTAGGAAAGTAGATATCAATAGAGACATTAGGAAATCAGGCAAAGTATAAAGTGAGTGAAAAAACTAGACATTTCCAACAGTTTTGAGGTTTAATATATAATCTTAGGAAGAAACAAAAATGTGGTCACCAATAGGATTGACATTTGAGAGCATTAGGCAACCTGGATATGGATGTTTTTAGTAATCCATGTTCAGTTTCCATTTAGGCTTTGGTACAATCATACATGTGACTTTTGCATTTTGTGTCCAGAATATTACTATGACAACATGCATATGTAGATCAGGTGACATGAGTATTTCTTCCACCATTTCTGGGAGCAATATTTAGAAGACTAATAAATTAGTATTGGGGGTACTAAGAGGTGTACCCTGTGTCTATGAATATAGAGATAATGCATGAATAGACAATATAGTGAATAAATAATATAACTGGTTCCACTTTAAATAATGGAATAAACTGATATAAGAGAATATATAAAAAATACTATATTGTTATAAAATCATTCATTCCAACCAGTTATACATCTAATGGTGATATTATAGTTATGGTTTATCATGAAGTGAGTGTCAGTTTTGCTTCAAAAGTGATAAAAGAAATCAAAAATAATATATTTCGAAAGAAGTCTCATTATAAGACCAGTCAAGAAACCTGGAAGAATCCATGTGTTCTGAAGCAGGAAGTGATTGAAAGTGAAACAAATGCCTATAAGTTTGCTAACTTGTGGATGAAATATATATCCTATGATGTGCATAAATTGAAGAAATAGTAATGTACCAGTGTTGAATTAAAATGAATTTCAAAATACACATCATGTCACATAGGAATGTACTTGCATTGATGTTAAACTGGGTCAGTTACTGTAGAAGTATTAGTATTTGTATGCAACATTAACTGAAGTTAGTTTTCAGTACTGGAAACAATATGTATTTCAGGTGGATGAATATTTCTGAGAATGATCTTGTGAAAAGTTGATTATAAATCCATATACATGAACATGAATGAATTTAGGGAGTGTATATAAGACACATATATTTCATATTTTGAAAAATCTGGAGAGTGTATATATATATATATATATATATATATATATATATATATATATATACAAAAAAACACACACAGACAATAAATTATCAATCAAATTTATCATGAAATATATATCCTCCACAGATGCAAAATTATTTATTTTAGAACATGTATTTATGTATAATGTTGTTCTTCTAGGAAACACACCCCTAGGTTAAATTTTCAGTTCCAACAGAGTTTAACAGGAGTGATCACTTCTCACAAATTGTATTTGCCAAATTAGCCACCTCACAAAATGTAGGTGTGATACCAGGTAGTGTTCTATATGTGCATTTAAAAATACATGTGCTGAATAGGCTACAGAGAAAGGGAGATAGGTATTCACATATTTGTTAACATTAAAAACACATGGAGAACTATTTCAATTAAAAATTGACTAGATTTATAACACCTACAATTAATCATGCAAAAAACAAGTCCAACTATACACTATGATTCCTCTGAACTGCTTGTATTCCTATTCTGTTTGTGTTATTTTTCTCCATCATATTAGGAGTAGTAGTCAGAGTCTATTAGGGTATGCGTTAGTGTCAAGGATTCAGTATTTCGAATGGAAATATGGAAAATGACTCTAATTGGTATGCAAATATGTGCTACACAAAAATGTTCACACTCTCATCCAGAAGATTGCCTTGACATTACCTTAGTTCCAAGTAAGATACAATTAGAGGAGAAAAGTTAGAAAATCTGTAAATACATATCTGGAATAAAAAATGCTCAGGAGTTCACAAACTTGTAGGTGGTAGAGGAGTTTCCAAAAGTAAGGGACAGGGTAAACACTCCACAAACATTGAGCTCTGCTTGTGTAAAGACTTCTTGAGAAACTCTCTGAGGTTGGGCTCTTAAAATACATGTTGTTGTCAGGAGCTTTAGCTTCCTTTGTTGTGTGACCATCAAATCTGGGTGTGCAAATATGTGACCTGAAGGACATTGTTTCTAATTTTCCAATGAAAATGAGGCAGCAGTGCTGAATACTCTTTTTCTAGTTAAACTATGGCCACTGGGGTGTAAGTGTCTCCCCGGGTTGACTGTGAAGCCATTTGGTCATGCTCCAATTTTCGTGGTGTTACTCCTTGGTGCACTGGGAGTTTGGTATTTGCTTCATGAAATACAAGGAGTTCAACTGGGACACAGTGCTGGAGGGAGTTCTGTCACGTGTGGAGGGACACAGTCTGCATGAGAATGCACCAACCAGGATTCTGTCCCACATAGGTTGCCCCTTTGTCCATAGCAACCTGATTCTGAACATTGCCCAGAAACCTATCCATATAACAAGATGTCTTTACATATAAGGGTCTGCTGGCTGTACCCTGTCAGTCACAAGGCAATTGGAAGCCAATGGCAGATCCACATGCCCCAACACACATGTTTTATCACACACCTTCACACCACTGCTCTAGGCCCACTAATGAACAGGTTCCAACATACTGGCATCACTGTTCTACACAATTTTCATGAAACCCAGTCAGTCAAGGCACTGTGAGATACACTCATGATCAGCAACAGGACATCCAAAAGTTTTCCAGTGCCACCTGGTCATGGGAATTTCAAAAGTTTCATGGTATTTATCAAGCCATTTTTGAGGATAAAGTTGGAGGCTCTGTGGGTTTCAATTCATTCAGGAACCATTAAATGTTGAAGAAGCTCATTTCAATGAAAGATCTTGAGAACACTCACAGGCAAGTCTTCCCAAAGAGTGGCCAAAAGGTCACATGAAGTCAGGCCCATTGAGGTCTACAATGTGAGTTCCATGTGTGTTTTGACTCTCAACTGTGGCTTTAAAGAATTTCAGAATAAAATCATGTGATATCCAGGCTGAGATTCCCAGTGCTCTGGGCAAAGCCACCCTGCACCTAGATCTCCCTGCACCACAATTAATACCTGAGATCTAGGTTGCATGGCCTAGTAAAATCCAAACACAATTCATGACAATACTTCTCTTATGTCACTTCCAGAATTCAGTCTCTAAGGAGAATCATACCAGAGTTCAAGCCCAGGTGGACCCAGTCATGTGGTCCAAGCGACAAACAAATTACCACAATTCAAAACAAAATGCTCCCACATGCCCCTTATCTTCTTCAATTTGAGGCCAAATGACTGTGGGGTTTAGATTCTTTATGTAAATTGGATTCATGTGAAAACCCAAGCACCTATGGGCTAAACTCTGCAGGGCTTTAAAGAACTCATTTGACCCAAAGGATGCCTATTTTCACTTGATGGATGTCAGGGCCATTAGAGAGGAAGGTGAGAGTCTTCATCCACAATAACTGCTCTTTTGGCCATTTTGGTTTTGGATGCACCCATGGGATCTTTCTTTAGATCCATCAGGTGCTGAGAATCTAAGCCACAGCCTCACACAGGGCCAAGAGGCTGATTCAGACACATCTCTTTCCAAAGCAATTAAGCAAAGAGCAAAATACACACAGACATTATAAAGTGGCAATATATATGCCAATTGAAATTCATGATGAAATATATATCGTCCACAGATCCAAAAATATTAATTTTACTGAACATGGATTTATGAATAATGTTGTTCAACTAGAAAGGTTACCCTTAGGCTGAATTTTATGATCCAATAGCGTTTAGGAGGAGTGATCTCTTGTCATAATTTGTATCTGCCATGTCAGCCACCTCACAAGAATGTATATGTGATACCAGGTAGGATTCAATATGTTTATATAAAAATACATGTGATGAATAGGCTACAGAGAAAAGGATACAGGAATTCACATATTTATTAACTTTAAAAACACAAGGAGAACTATTTCAATTAAAAATTAACTAGATTTATAACACCTACCCACATAATGCAAAAGGCAAGTCCAACTATACACCATGCCTCTTCTGAACTGCTTGTATTTCTATTGTGTTTGTATGCACTGTGGGTTTCAAGAACCATTAAATGTTGAGGAAGCTCATTTCAATGAAACTCTGGAGAACTCTCATAGGCAAGGCTTCCCAAAGAGTGGCCAAAAGGTTAGATATAGCCAGGCCCATTGAGGTCTACAATGTGAGGTCCATGTGTGTTTTGACTCTCAACTATGGCTACCAAGTCTTTAAGAAAAAAATCATGGGATATCTTTGCTGAAATTCCCAGTGCTCTGTGGAAAGCCACCCTTGGCCTTGATCTTAGTTTCCAAGGGCGACTCTTATGCTTGACCTCTTAAAATATCACCACAATTCATGGCAATACTTCTTTGAGTTCAGTTCCAGAAGTCAGTCTCTAAGGGGAATCACACAAGAATTCAAGTCCAGGTGGACCCAGTCATCTCTTCCAACCGTCACACAAATGACCACAATTAATACCAAAACACTCTCACATGGCCCTCCTCTTCTTCTATAAAGGCACTCATCATAACATCTGGCTGGAGGTTTCCATGAGGGGCACAGCCCAAGACAGTGTCCCAAATAAGCTCCCTTGCCACTCATTTGCCTAAATTCAGGGTGGCTTGGACACCCTTCTTGTGCACCAGGAGTGATCTGAAAGGGTAAAATAAATTGAAATTAAAGTGTAAAAGTTGAAGTGTAAAAGACCGGGTTTTGTAAAGTTTCTAAGCTGCAAGGCCTGAGTTAAAATGTAAAGGACCAGGTATTGTTAAGTTCCTATGCTACATGCAAAACCTGAAACTCCTGTAGCTTGTAGTACAATTCCGGACTGCCCAGTAAATATTCCCCCTGACTGCCTGGTTGTTTAATAACCTAGGACCCTGTGTGGCCTGGCACATAGGCATCGCAAGGCCTAAACCAATCTGTTTGAATGTGTACCTCGCTTTAGAACTCACCTATCACTCCCGCCTGACCTGTTCCTGCCAATGAATGAACTAATCATGTTTAGGAATTGTTGTTTGATTTTTCTGTGGTGTATGTTGATTTCTTAAAGGAGACTGTGATATATGTAAAGTCCCGCCCTCCCCAAAAAGTGTACTTAAGCACTGCTCAACCCCTGCTCGGGGCTCTGGGCTGCTCTCCCTTCTTGAGTGAGCACGTAGCCCCAGCATGCTGGATTGGATCCTCAATGAACGCCTTTTTTTGTTGCATGAGCCGCGGTCTCTTGGTGGTCTCTTCCTCAGACGTTCACCGGATCCTTACATTTGGTGCGTTGGCCGGGAATCACGCAGCATAGGACAAGGACACCCCAACAGACCCCTCTGGGGGTAAGTAAGGCGCTTCTTTCCATTTTTCCTTGCGATCGCTCAGAGCTTTTTGGTCAGGTTCCGTTTTTCCGTTTTTGGTTTGGGTTGGCAGAGTGGCTGCCAGCAGAGAACGTAAGTTCCCCCTGTCAGTGGTGGACAAACGTGTCCTAAAGCCACAGGCCATGTCCTTGCAAGGGATGCCTTGGAGGACTCGGGGAGTGACGGATGTGCTCTCATTAGGTGAGGAGGGACAAATGAGCCCACATTAGGTGACTCTGCTGGCAACCCATCATATCTTGCTGACTACTTTTTTCTCTCAGGTTAAATTCACTGTCTGTCTTTGTGGTCTAACCCATCAGGTTTTGCCAGTTACTAGGTTCTAATCTTTACTTCTGAACTCGTGTTAAATGTTAACTGTGTGTACATGTTTGTGTCACGTTTGAATTTGGAAGAACTCCTTCTTTTTCTATTTTTTGAAATAGCTTGAAAAGTATTGGTATTAATTCATCTTTGAACGTTTTGTAGAACTCTGCTGTATAACCATCTGGTCCAGGGTTTTTTTGGTAGGTAGTCTTTTGAAGGTTTCTTCTATTTCTTCCTTTGTTATTGGTCTATTTAAATTGTGTGAGTCTTCCGGACTCAAACTTGGCAGATTATATGACATAAGAAATTTATCAATATCTTCATTATCTTCTGTTTTATTGGAATATAGGGTTTCAAAATACTTTTGAATTATCTTCTGTATTTCTGTAGTGTCTGTTGTGATATTGCCTTTTTTATCCCATATGTTAGTAATTTGAGTTCTCTCTCTACTTCTCTTAATTAGCATGGCTAAGGGCCTGTCGATTTAATTTATTTTCAAAGAACCAACTTTTATTTGTTCAATTTTTTTTGTTTCAATTTTGTTGATTTCTCCTCTAATTTTAATTATTTCTTGTCTTCTACTACATTTGTTGTTTTGCTCTTTTTTTTCTAGGTTTTTGAGATGTAGTGTGAGATCATTTATTTGTTGTTTTTTTCTTTTTTTGAGGAAAGAATTCCAAGAAATGAATTTCCCTCTTAAAACTGCTTTCATTGTTTCCCACAGAATCCGGTATGTTGTGTCTGTATTGTCATTTGTCTCTAAGAGATTTTTTATCTCCTCCTTTATGTCTTCTGTAACCCATTGATTATTCAGTAACATATTGTTCATTTTCCATGTGATGTAGAATTTTTCCTTCCTTCTTCAATCATTAATTTCAAGTTTCATTCCATTATGATCAGATATGGTGCATGGTATTATCTCCATACTTTTATATTTACTAAGAGTTTCCATATGGCATAATATATGGTCTATATTTGAGTAGGACCAATGTGCTGCTGAGAAGAACATGTATCCACTTTATGATTTTTGATATATTCTATATATGTTGGTTAAGTCTAGGTTATTGATTGTGCTATTGAGTTCTATAGTTTCTTAATTTAGATTTTCTCTAGAGGATCTGTCCAATGGCGAGGGTTGTGTGCTGAAGTCACCCGTAATTATTGTGTTATAGCCTATATGACTCTTGAACTTGAGGAGAGTTTGTTTTATGACTTGTCACCACCATTGTTTGGTGCATACAAATTGATAATTGTTATGTCTTATTGGTGAATGTTGCCTCTTAACAGTATATAGTGTCCTTCTTTATCACTTTTGATTAACTTAGGTTTTAAGTTGATTTTATTCGATATGAGTATGGCCACTCCTTCTTGCTTCCGAGGGCCAACAATGGCTGCGAAGTCTTTCAGAATAAAATCATGTGATTTTCTGCCTGAGATTCCCATTGCTCTGTGGAAAGCCACCTTGGGCCTAGATCTCAGTTTGAAAGGGTGACAATCATGCGTGGCCTCCTAAAAACCAACACAATTCATATCAATACTTCTATGAGGTACGTTCCAGAACTCAGGCTCTAAGGGGAATCACACCAGAGTTCAAGCCCAGGTGGACCAAGTCATCTCTTCCAACCCCCACACAAATGACCACAATTAAAACAAAAAAACTACCACATGGCCCTCATCTTCGTCCATAAAGACCCTCATCAAATGTTCTGGATGGAAGTTTCCATGAGGGTTGCAACTAAAGACAGTTTTCAGAATAAGCTCCCTTGCCTCTAATTTCCCTAAAGTCAGGGTGGCCTGGACACCCTTCCTGTGAACCAGGAGTGATCAAAAAGGCCTGCCATTAATTCCGCTTTGTTTCTATAATTTGAGGCTTACTGAATGTCAGGTATAGATTTTTTATGTGATTTGGAGTCATGAGAAAACCCAAGCACATCTGCAGAGCATTCAAGAATTTATTTGACAAAGAGGATCCCTATTCTCACTTGAAGGGGGTCAGGAACCTAACAGAGAAAGGCAAGAATCTTCATCCACAATGACTGCTCTTTTTGCCATTTTGGTTTTGAATGCACACATGGGATCTTTCTTTAGATCCATCAGGTGCTGAGAATCGAAGCCACAGCCTCACACAGGGCCAAGAGGCAGATTCAGACAAATTCCTTTCCAAAGCAATTAAGCAAAGAGCCACAGGTGATGCCCATTTATTTCCAGTTGAAATTTTTTTCTTCAGGCTTCACAAAGGGGTGGCCTGAGGCAAAGACCTTCCTGACATTCAGGGCAACAGAACCTTGATTGGTATACTGAGCTTGAATTATGTTCTGCACCGAGGTCTCAGATAAATCGATATACAATGGCATAGGACCGTGTACCTCGGATGATTGAATGTAGAAGAGAACATCCAGTCAAAAAGGGATAGTCTGTAGGATTAGGAAGATAGTCAGTAGGTTTAGGAAGAAGAGTGAGACTAGGAGTTGGACCAAAAGTTCTTTAGCAATAGGGTTTCAGTTAGAGAGTGAATGTAAATGTCAGCACATCTGAAGAGAAAGTCACAATGATGAACAGGATAAAATATGTAGGAAAGCAGATATCAATAGAAAGATTAGGAAATCAGGCAAAGTATAAAGTGAGTGATAGGATTAGACATTTTCAACAGGCTTGAGGTTGAATATATAATCTTAGGAAAAAACAAATATGTAGTAATCAATAGGATTGACATTTGAGAGCATTAGGCACCCTGGACATGGATGTTTTTAGTAATCCATGGTCAGTTTTCATTTAGGCTTTGGTACAATCATATGTGTGACCTTTGCATTTTGTGTCCAGAATACTACCGTGATAAAATTTATATGTAGATAAGGTGACATGAGTATTTCTTCCACCATTATGGGGAGTAATATTCTGGAAACTTATAAATTAGTACTGGTGATACAAATAGGTGTACCTTGTGTTGATCATTATTGAGATGTTGCATGAATAGACCAGATTGTGAATAAAGTATATAACTGGTTCCAACTTTAAATAATGGATTGAGTTTGCATCTGAAAATATATTGGAAATCTTATATTGATATATATATACAATCATTCCAACCAGTTATATATGTAATGGTAATATTAGGGTTACGGTTTATCGTGAAGGGTGAGTATTGCTTCAAAAATGATTATGGAATCAAAAATAATGTGTTTAGAAAGAAGTCTAGTGAAAAGACCAGTAAAGAAACATGGAGGAATACATGTGTTCTTAAGTAGTAAGTAAATGAATGTGAACCAAATGCCTATAATTTTGTGAAGTTGTGGATGAAAAAATATATCCTATGATGTCCATAAACAGATAAAATAGTAATATACCAGTGTTGAATAAAAATGAACTTCAAAATACACATCATGTCCCATAGCAATCTACTTGCATTGATGTTAAACTGGGTCAGGTACTGTAGAAATATTAGGATTTGTATGCACCACCTACTGAACTTAGTTTTCAGTAGTAGGAAACAAATATGTATTACAGGAATATAAATATTGCTGAAAATAATCTTGTAAAGATTGGATTTTGAACCCACATACATGAATATAAATGAATTTAGGGAGTGTATAATAAGACACATATTTTTCATATTTTTTTAAAATCTGGAGAAAAAAAAAAAAAAATATATATATATATATATATATATATATATATACACATATATATTTTTTCCAGATTTAAAAAAAATACACAACACACACACACACACACACACACACACACAGACACATGCACACATACACACACACATACACACATTAATATTTAGCAATATATATGCCAATCGAAATTCATCATGAAATATAATTCATCCACATATCCAAAAATATTCATTTTACTGAACATGGATTTATGTATAGTGTTTTTCACTAGGAAGCTCACCCATAGGTTGAATTTTCAGTTCCATCATTATTTAGGGAGAGTCATCTGTTCTCACAATTTTATATTCCAAAGTCAGGGAGCTCAAAAGAATGTCCGTGTGATACCAGGTAGGATATTATATATATGCATAAAAAAATACATGTGCTGAATAGGATACAGAGAAAGGGAGACAGGAATTTATATATGTGATAATTTTAAAAAATCATGGAGAAATATTACAATGAAAAGTTGACTAGATTTAAAACACATACTCTTGATAATGCAGAAGGCAAATAGAAGTATACACCATGCTTCCTATGAAAGGCATGTATTTCTATTCGGTTAGGTTTCTTTCTCTCCATGATATTAGGATTAGTAGTCAGAGTCTAGTAGGGTATGGGTTAGTGTCAGGGATTCAGTATTTCAAATGGAAAAAAGGAAAATTAATCTAATGTGTATGCAAAAATGTGATACACATAAATCTTCCCTCTCTCATCCAGAACAATGCCTTGACATAACCATCGCTAAAAGTAAGACACAATTAGAGGAGAGGAGTTAGAAAATCTGTGAATTTATGTGGAATGGAAAATGCTCAGGAGTTCACAACACTGGAGGTGGTAGAACAGTTTCCAAAAGTAAGGGAGAGGGTAAACAATCCAGAAACATGGAGCTGTGCTGGCCTAAAGACTTCTTGAGAAACTTCCTCTGAGGTTGGGAACAAGAAATATATGTAATTGTCAGGAGATTTAGCTTCGTTTGTAGTGACACCATGAAATCTGGGTCTGCATCTATGTTACCTGGAGAACATGGTTTCTTATTTTCCAATGATCATGAGGCAGCGGTGCTGAATTCTCTCTTTGTAGGTAAACTGAGGCCACTGGGCTGAAGTGTCTCCCATGTGGACTGTGAAGCCATTTGGTGATCCTCCACTTTCCAGGGTGTTTCTTACTGCTGCACTGGGAGTTTGGTACTTGCTTCACGAAATACAAGGAGTTCAACTGGGATAAAAATGCTGGAGGAGTTCTGTCATGTGTGGTTGGTCAGGGTCGCGAAGAAAATGTACGAACCAGGCTTCTATCCTACATAGCTTTCCCCTTGACTATAGCAACCTGATTCTGAACATTGCCCTGAAACCTCTCCATATGACAAGATGCCTTTACATATAAAGGTCTGCTGCCTGCACCATGTCAGTCGCAAGTCTTTCAAAGCCAATGGAAGATCCAGGTGGTCCTACCAAAAATATTTATTTACACACCTACAGTCCACTTCTCTACGCCCACTACTCAGCAGGCTCCAAATTACTGGCATCTCTGTTCTACACCATTTTCACGAAACCCAGTCAATCAAGGCACTCTTTGGTACACTCATGATCAGCAACAGGAAATCCAAAGTTTATCCAGGGCCACCTGGTCATGGGAATTTCAGAAATTTCATGGTATTAATCTAGTTATATTTCAAAAATTAAGTTAGAGGCACTGTGGGTTTCAATTAATTCAGGAACCATTAAATGGTGAGGAAGCTCATTTCAATGAAAGCTCTGGAGAACACTCACAGAAAAGCCTTCCAAAAGACTGGCAAAAATGTCACATGAATCCAGACACATCGTGGTCTACAATGTGAGGTCCATATGTGTTTGGACTCTCAACTAGGGCTGCCATGTCTTCAAGAAGTAAATCATGTGATATCCTGGCTCAGAATCCCCGAGCTCCGTGGAAAGCCATCCTGGGCCTAGATCTCAGTTTCCAAAGGCGATTCTCACGTGTGGCCTAGTAAAATCCCAAGAGAATTCACGGCAATACTTCTCTGAGGTCAGATCCAGAACTCATTCTTTAAGGGGAATCACACCAGAGTTCAAGCCCAGGTGATCCCAGTCATCTCTTCCAACTACCACACAAATTACCACAATTAAAACAAGAACACTCCCATATGGCCCTCATCTTCTTCCATATTGACACTCATCATAATTTGGCTGGATGTTTAAATGAGGGGCGCAGACCAAGACAGTGTCCAAAATAAGCTCCTTTGACCCTCATTTGCCTAAAGTCAAGGTGTCCTGGACACCCATCCTGTGAACCAGGAGTGATCAAATAGGCCTGCCATTAATACCGCTCCAATTCTCCAATTTGAGGCCTACTGACTGTGGGGTTTAGATTCTTTATGTGAATTTTAGTCATGATAAAACCAAACACCTATGGGCTAGCCTCTGCAGGTTTTGAAGAACTCATTTGACCCAAAGGATCCCTATTTTCACTTGATGGAGTTCAGGAACCTTACAGAGGAAGTCAAGAGACTTCATCCCAATGACTGCTCTTTTGGCCATTTTTCATTTGGATGCAAACATGGGAACTTTCTTTAGATCCATCAGGTGCTGAGAATTTAAGTCACAGCCACACACAGGGCCAGGGGGCTGATTCAGACACATCCCTTTTCAAAGCACTTAAGAAAAGAGCCACAGGTATGCCCAATCATTTCCATTTGAAAACTGTTTTCTTCAGGCTTCAAAAAGGGGTGGCCAGAGGCAAAGACCTTCCTGACATTCAGGGCAACAGAACAATTGGTAAGCAAAAGGCCAAAGCAGGGTTTCTCCACTGAGACTTTCCTGGTCACACTGATATCTGAGTTTTCTGAGATGCTCCCCATTCCCTACAGCTATCCAGTACATTGTTATGTCACAGAGCTTTGAGGTGGTAAATATCTTGGACACAAAACCATAGGCCTATTCTTGAGATTGGCCGGAATTCAGTAAGAAAACAGGAACTTAGGAAGATAGCAGGTGTTGCACATCAATAAGGCAAGCTACAGTCCATTCATAAATGGGGCAATATGAATGCTGAGAAGCTTTCTACTAGACAAGACACATCCATTCATGAATTCTCTTTTCTAATGTCTACAACCACGGACACAGTGAGATACACAGACAGAGAAACACTCGCCATGTTAAACGACTTACTAGAAACAGTCCACTTCCAACGAAACAAACTGACTTTCCTACCTATTCTCAGAAAATGAGACAAAACCACAAACCCACAACCACACCCACAAAGGCACCTTCTTCCACCAAGTAGGTCTTTGAATATCCGGAGTGTCCTCTGACTTGTAGGCCATAATATGTTCCCCCAAAATAGCCTGTCCTGTCTCAGATCTGGTCTCCTTGGCAAACTCTGTGAACTTCTCAGGAGCCAACGGTGAGCCACTAACTGCTTTCTCAAGAAAAGCAACGCTTCCGAGCTTTCCTGGCATTTGTTCTTCTCACGTCTGAAGGTACCAAGAAAGACTGACTGTCCTTGGTAAATTCAAATAAGTGAGACCACAGGGATGGGGACTGGGACTGGCTCTGTGTGCCTTGCTTCCTGGATCCAAAGTTCAGAAAGTTCCATCACCAAGGAACTGAGGTGAGGTCATTTCCTTCCTGAACTGAATGAGGTCCCTGTCTTGGCAACCACTTTGTCTTAACTGTTGCTTCCAAGGGTCCCATGAGATTGAGGCTGCCCCTACTTCCTGTGACACTTTCACAAGTTAGAATGGTATATCAACCATAGGCACCCAGGAATAGATCTCCACACAGGCCTGTTTTGGTCCATGTTCTCTACATTAAGAAGAGAATCTGATTCAGACACAACCTTTTATCCTGACCGGGTTGTTTGCCATGGAAGATGACTTTTGCTCTCTCAGGTCCTTCATAGCTGCCTACATCTTCTCCAGGGATCATTTCTGCATGGGCCTTTGAGGTTCTCAGCAGGTGGAAGTTTCCCTACATTTCTTTATTGTAAAATCAACTCTTTCCCTGCTCTTCTATAAAGTTAGATTGAGGGAACAGTGTATGATTATGGTTAAAAACATGTTTGATTTGGGTTAGAAATCATTGTGCTGGATGAATAATGGTATTGGGAACTTGCTATGTGTATAAGAATATATAGGTGTAATATATGTATGAAAAAAGAAATCTAAGTATGATTTGAAGGCCAGAAGGGCATTGGGCCCTTGATTGGGATACGCAGCATTGAATTACGTTCTGCAGAGATGTCTCAGATAAATCGATATACAATGGCATAGGTCCTTGTACCTTGCATGAATTAATGTAGAAGGAACATCCAGTCAAAAAGGGATAGTCAGTAGTGAAAGGTTAATAAAATAGGTACTTGTAATTTCCTGTTTTTCTGTATGCTTAACAAAACACTGTTGAAATCTTGAGAAATGTTTGCTAATCTTGTTCTAGAATGTACTGTTCCCAACTGCCAAACTGCAGAATGTACTGCCTCACTCGGTGTCACGCGAACCGCCCACTCACCCTTACACATCAGTAAACTTCCCTCCCTTCCCTCTCCAAGAAATGTATGTAAGCTCTGCATAAGCTTTTCTCAGAGCTCTCTGATCTATTTAAGTTAGCTGTGAGCCCCAGCAAGCTGGACCCAAAAAAAACCCTTTGCTGTTGCATGAGACAGGCTCTTGGTAGTCTCTTCCTCCGACACTCGCCTGACCTTTACATAGTGAGGTTCCACCGAGTTCTGGCAGTGGCGGATGAGAGACCCCCAACGGGCTCCTGTCGGAGCAAGTAAGGCGCCTCTTTCTGGTTTCAGGTGTCATGTTAGGGCTTGGCAAAATTGCTGGCGATGAAGAGCCTGGGGTCTCTCCGACGGTGGCTGAGAGACGTGTCACAGAGACATAGGGCACCTCCCTGGGGGACCCCGCAGAGGACTCGGAGAATCAAGGAACAATTGCTTCATCGACTCAGTGATATTTTGTTTTAGATTAGGTATTGCCATCGTATCGGGTTTTGCCGGCTACGCATTCCTGGTCTCAGTGTTGGACGTCCATTGCCTGTCTTCATGGTCTTGTCTTATCTGTGTCATGTGACTTTGCTTTTACTGTTTGTGTACCTTTCATTATGGGACAGAGCACTTCAATGCCTCTGTCCATGACCCTTGATCACTGAACCAAAGTCCGCTTAACGGCTCAGTATCTTTCTTTTTTTAGTAAAACGCTAGACCTGGCAGACTCTCTGTGCCTCAGAATGGCCCATTTTGGAGTCGTATGGCCCCTAGAAATATCTTTCTACTTCCCACTAATTTAAAAAGTCAGAGATATTGTCTTTCAGCCAGGGCCACATAGCCATCCTGATCAACAGCCATATATCTTAACTTTGCCGACCTCTGCAAATCTCCTCCTCCATGGGTGAAGCCTTTCCTTGCCCATGCCTCTGCTCATACTCCTTCCCCCATGATCTCTCAAACCCTCACCTCTTCCACCTCCTCCACCCTCTGTTCTCCCTGAGTCACAAGATTTGACTCTACTGGACTATTCTTCCCCTCCTTATCCACTGCCCTCGTCCCCTAAAACACAACACACTCTAAGTGATTCCCCTGCTTCTGACTAAGCCTCTCTACCATTGGAGGAAGCTAAGCCGGTAATAGGATCTGATAATGGACCGATGTTCATGGCCCAGGTAAGTCAGGGGTTAGCCAGGAACCTGGGGATTAATTGGAAGTTATATTGTGCTTATAGACCCCAGAGTTCAGGACAAGTAGAAAGAATGAATAGAACAATAAAAGAGACCTTAACGAAATTAAGCTTAGAGACCAGCATAAAAGATTGGACTATGCTCCTGACTTATGCAATGTTTCATGCAAGAAAAAATCCTTCTGTTTCATTGAGTAGCCTTACCCCCTGAGAAATTCTCTATGGTGGCCCTCGTCCAGTAAGGGTCCTAAGCCCAACTGTAAGACCTAAGGATCCATTTCACACCCTCTTGGTTGACAGACTTAAAGCTCTTGAAAGAACTCAGTGATACCTGTGAAAATAGCTGGCCACTGCCTACCAAACTGTGTACCAGGGGATTCCACATCCATATCAAATAAGAGACTTCATGTATGTAAGATGACATCAGGTGTCATCCCTGGAACCCTGCTGAAAAGGACCATACCAGGTGCTACTTATAACACCTACAGTGGTAAAGGTATACAGAATCACTTCCTGGATCCATGCCTCTCATCTCAAGCCTGCTCCTTGTCCAGAATCTTTCTGGAAACTGGAAAAGACTGGTAACAGTTTCAAATTGTGTATTCGCCATGTGGATAAGATTATATACTCTCCCCTTGGCCACAAGTAGTCCTAACCCTCATCAGCCTGTAAAGCAGCGATGGCTGATCACAAATCCTACTGGAAAAGAGTATAATCTATCTCGCATACAGCCCCCTTAGGGACCTGGTGGCCATCTCTCCACCCAGACATTTGTCAGCTGGCCATAGGTATTTTTTATTGGGATATCCCTGATGAAGAAAATCCCACTAAAATACCATTAAATCCCTTCTGTACCATACATAATGGAAACAAACATTATGGATGTAGGGACACGCGAGCCAGATGCGGTTGGCTAGCCTAGATTACTATGTTTGCCCGGCAAACTATCAAAGCCACAAACAGTAACCGCTGTGTGGGGGAAAAGCCGATTTCTTCTGTATTTCATGGAGATGTGATCATACAGGGGCTGCCTGATGGAACCCCAATACTTGATCAAATTCAGTACACAGCATTGGCCATATTACCAAGTAGAAAACAGAAAAAGGATGGCCCCCAGAGGGGTCTCTAGATCCTCAAATTTTGCGTGACCTTTTTAACTTCTGCAAGTGCTCAAAAGGGTGAAAGGAGATTCCCCTATGTGGAAGCCTTTTCCCTCCTTCACTCACATCCTGAACTATGCTTCTCCAATAGATTTTTATCCTCAGCCTTCTGCTCCAGACTCTCTGCTGTCACTCCCACCTCAGCAACCTGATTTCTCCCCTCCAATTACTAGATCAGAAACCCAAACCTCCACCAGTTCTCAGACAATTGCCCACTAGTGAGGTAGCAGGTACTGAGGTACCCCTCCACCGACTCATTCCTCTCTTCTCCTGTCAGTGCCCTCACCGGGTCCCACCAGGTCCTCTTTCCAGCTAACCCAAAGCTCAAACGAGCTGAGGAGAGCTCTCAGACCCTTATCCAAGAAGTAATATAAATGGCCATTAAAGTTGCTTTGTCATCACTGAAAACAGGCTACTAAAATTTAAAGTCCCTCACAGGATTTTGGGATACTCACTCCCGTTTTCTGCTCTGCTCTACCTGTTCTACTGCTGAAGTTTTGTTGCTAGGAAATTCCCAAACCCCTTTGCAATTATTCTTTTACATCTCTCTTTTTCCTCATTCTCAGATCCTCAGAGCTTCTCTCAGCCCCACCTTCCCCGTATTCCCCCTATGTACCAGGCCCACAGAAAAGCCTTAAATGTCCTTCTCCAGAAGTCTTCACCATGGCTGAATTTAGAAATTTCAGCATAGAGTTTCTATAAAGAGTTCAATGTAGATAAACTTTATCTTTTTGTATTGCCCTGTTCTACTTGGCCACTGGCTAAAAAACTCAGTACTTCTAAGCTAGACAACCCCTAACTTGTTTTTCACAAAATATGTGAACTAGGCCTGTGGCCTTCAGCTGGGGCTTCGCAGAAATGGCTACATTTCTAAGATAAAGAAATTACCAAATGGGCTCCGTTGTAACAGCTGGCAGGGGGAAAATAAGAAAGGGAATAAAAAGCTCTCCCCCTCCCATGTGTCCTTGAAAATTTAACTTGCCCAGAACAGAGGAAAAATCAGAAACAAATACTGCTTTTTTGAACTTCTGCAGACTGTAAACTTCTGAGCCCCATCCTTATATGCTGGGTACAAAATTCTGAAACTACCTAAACTTGAGTTTCAGGGGATTAATTGATTACAACAGAAGCAATGCCCTCTGAATCCGGTTGCAACAAAATAGGACTGTTTCCCTGTCTTCAGTGCTATCTTAGTTGCCTTGCCTTGTCTGTCCCTACAACAGCATAATTCTATATACTTAAACATTGTTTATGTTTTCATGAAATGGTCAACAGATGGGATTAATTTTGAAATGGTGCAGATGTTTCCCAGAGTGCTGTATCATGATGCAGGTTCGTTTGAAGATCAAATGGGGGGGGCATACAACCGGTTCCACTGGGAACATGTATCGCTCACTTTAGCCATCCTATTATGAATAGGAGTTGCTGCACGGGTGGGCACAGGAGCCACTGCCATTGTCAATGGGACACAACAAATGACCCAATTAGAAGCAGCAATAGAGCAAAACTAAGATATTAGAAACCCCCATCAGAGCTTTTCATGAATCTTTAACCTCTCTCTCTGAAGTTGTTTTACAGAACAGTTGAGGGTTGGACCTCCTCTTTATTAGAGAAGGGGGCCTTTGTGATGCATTGAGAAAAGAATGTTGTTTTTATGCTGACCATACTGGAGTTGTAATAAAATCTATGAGTAAATTTAAAAGACACCTTGAAGAGCATCAACAAGAGAGAGAGGCCCAAAAAGGGTGGCTTGAGTCTTGGTTCACACACTCCTCCTGGTTAACTACGTTTTTATCAACCTGGCAGGTCCAATAATAATCCTCATATTATTGCTAACTATAAAACCCTGTTTGCTCAACCGTGTAATGTCTTTTCTCCAGGCTCAAATTGGACGAGTTAAACTTATGGTAATACCCCACTAGCAGACATAGAATGTGACACCCTCCAATGATCATTTTTATGATTAAAAGTAGCCAGAAGAAGAAGTGGGGAATTAAAGGTTAATAAAATAGGTACTTGTCACTTCTTGTTTTTCTGTTTGCTTAACAAAACACTGTTGAAATTTGAGAAATGCTTCCAAATCTTGTTCCCAGAATGTTCTGTCCCCAACTGCGCAACTGCAGAATGTACTCCCTCACCCAATTGCACGCAAACCACCCACTCGCCCTGACCCATCAATAAAATTCCCTCCCTGCCCTCTCCATTGAAAGTATATAAGCTCTACTTAAGCTATTCTCAGGGCTATCTGCTCGATTCAAGTGATCTCTGAGCCCCAGCATGCTGGACACCCAAAAAACCCTTTGATGTTGCATGAGATAGTCTGTTGGTTGTCTCCTCCTCTGAAGCTCGCCCCACATTTACTTGAATGATTGAATGTAGAAGAGAACATCCAGTCAAAAAGGGATAGTCTATAGCATTAGGAAGATAGTCAGTACTTTTAGGAAGAAGGGTGAGTATAGGAATTAGAGAGTGAATGTAAATGTCAGCACAGGTGAAGAGTCAGTCACAATGATGAACTGGGGAAAATATGTAGGAAAGCAGATATCAATAGAGACATTACGAAAACAGGCAAAGTATAAAGTGAGTGATAGGATTAGATATTTTGAACAGGGTTGAGTTTACATATATAATCTTAGGAAGAAACAAATATGTAGTCACAAATAGGATTGACATTTGAGATCATTAGGCAAATTTCAGGTGGATGAATATTTCTCAGAATAATCTTGTGAATAGTTGATTATAAATCCACATACATAAACATGAATGAATTTAGGGAGTGTATATAAGACACATATATTTCATATTTTGAAAAATCTGGAGAGTGTATATATATATATATATATATATATATATATATATATATATATATATATATATACAAAACACACACACAGACAAAAAAGTAGCAATATATATGTCAATCAAAATTCATTATAAAATATACATCATCCAGAGATCTAAAAGTATTAATTTTACTGAACATGGATTTATGTATAATGCTGTTCAACTAGCAAGCTCACCCATAGGTTGAATATCCAATTCCAACAAGTTTAGTAGGAGTGATCTCTTCTAACAATTTGTATCTGCCAAGTCAGCCACCTCACAAGAATGTACGTGTGGTACCAGGTAGGAATCTATATGTGCATATAAGAATACAGAGAAAGGGAGACAGGAATTCACATATTTGTTAACCTTAAAAATACATGGACAGCTATTTCAACAACAAATCGACTAGATTCATAACTCCAACTCTGTATCATGCAAAAGGCAAGTCCAACAATACACCAGGCCTACTCTGAACTGCTTGTATTTCTATTCAGTTTGGGTTAGTTTTCTCCATCATATTAGAATTAGTAGTCAGAGTCTGGTCGGGTATGGGTTAGAGTCAGGGATTCAGTATTTTGAATGGAAAATAGAAAACTGAATCCAATGTGTATGCAAATATATGCTACAGAAAATTCTTCCCACTCTCCTCCAGAACAATGCCTTGACATTACCTTCGCCCGAAGTAAGACACAATTAGAGGAGAAGAGTTAGAAAATCCGTGAATACCTATCAGGAATGGAAAATGCTCCAGATTTCACATCTTTGGAGGTGGTAGAGGAGTTTCCAAAAGTAAGGGACAGGGTAAACACTCCACAAACATGGAGCTCTGCTGGCCTAAAGACTTTTTGAGAACCTGCCTTTGAGGTTGGGCACTTAAAATATATGTTGTTTTCATTAGCTTTAGCTTTATTTGTAGTGAGACAATCAAAGCTCGATCTGCTTCTATGTGACCTGGAGGACATGGTTATTTATTTTCCAATAAAAATGAGGCAGCAGTGCTGAATTCTCTCTTTGTAGGTACACTGTGGCCACTGAGGGCTAAGTGTCTCCCCGTGTGGACTGTGACCACAACTTGGTCATCCTCCAATTATCGTCGTGTTTTTTGCTGCTGCACTGGGAGTTTGGTATTTGCTTCATGAAATACAATGAGTTCAAATGGGAGACAGTGCTGAAGGGAGTTCTGTCAGCTGTGGTGGGCATGGTCTCCAGGAGAATGCACCAACCAGGGTTCTATCCCACGTAGCTTGCCCCCTTGACAATAGCAACATGATTCTGAACATTGCCCTAAAACCTCTCCATATAAAAATATGCCTTTACGTATATGGGTCTGATGGCTGCACCATGTCAGTCTCAAGCCATTTGGAAGCCAATGGAAGATCCACATGGCCCCACCACAGATGTTTTATCACTCACTTGCATAACACTTCTCTAGGCCCACTACTCACCAGGCTCCTACTTACTAGCATCTCTGTTCTACACCATTTTCATGAAACCCAGTCAATCAAGGCCCTGTCTGGTATATTCATGATCATCAACAGGACATCAAAGGTTCTCCAGTGACATCTGGTCATGGGAATTTTAAAAATTTCATGGTAATTATCTAGCAATTTTTCATGGATGAAGTTGGAGGCACTGTGGGTTTCAATTCATTCAGGAACCCTTAAAGGGTTAGGAAACTAATTTCAGGCAAAGCTCTGGAGTACTCTCACATGCAAGGCTACCCAATGAGTGGCCAAAAAGTCACATGAAGCGAGGCCAATTGAGGTATATAAAGCGAGGTCCATGTGGATTTTGAATCTCTATAATGCATGCCAAGTCTTTCAGAATAAAATCATGTAATATCCTGGCTGAGATTCGCAGTGTTCTGTGGAAAGCCAACCTGTGCCTAGATCTCAGGTTCCAATGGCAACTTCATGCCTGGCCTCCTAAAATCCCAACACAATTCATGGCAATACTTCTCTCAGGTCAGTTCCAGAACTCAGTCTATAAGGAGAATCACACCAGAGTTCAAGTCCAGATGGACCCAGACAACTCTTCCAACCGCTACTCAAATGAAAACAATTAAAACCAGAATACTCCCTCATGGCCCTATTCTTCTTCCATATAGACACTAATCATAACCTCTTCCTGGAGTTTTCCATGAGTTGTGCAGCCCAAGAAAATGTCCAAAATAAGCTTCTTGCACCTCTTTTGCCTAACTTCAGCGTGGCCTGGGCACCCTTCCTGTGAACCTGGAGTGATCAAATAGGCCTGCGCTTAATACTGCTCCGCTTATCCAATTTGAGGCTCTCTGACTTTGGGGTCTAGATTCTTTATGTGAATTGGAGTCATGAGAAAATCCAAGACAGTGTCCAAAATCAGCTCGCTTTTTCCTCATTTGCCTAAAGTCAGGGTGGCCTGGACACCGTTTCTGTGAACCAGGAGTGATCAAATAAGCCTGCCGTTAATACTTCTGTGTTTCTCCAATTTGAGGCCTACTGATTTCAGGTATCAATTTCTTATGTGATTTGGAGTTACTCGAAAACCCAAGCACCTCTGCAGGGAATTGAAGAACTCATTTGACCCAAAGAATCCCTATTCTCACTTGATGGAGTTCAGGAACCTAACAGAGGAAGGCAAGAGACTTCATCCATAATGAATGATTTTTTTGCCATTATGGTTTTGGATGCACACATGGGATCATTCTTTAGATGCATCAGGTGCTGAGAATCTAACTCAAAGCCACACACATGGCCAAGAGACTAATTCAGACACATCCCTTCCCAAAGCAAATAAGCAAAGAGCCACAGGTGATGCCATTCATTTCCATTTGAAAACTGTTTACTTCAGGCTTCACAAAGGGGTGGATTGAGGCAAAGAACTTCCTGACATTCAGTGAAAAACAACAATAAGTAAGCAAAAGGCCCAAAGCAGGGTTTCTGCACTGAGACTTTCCTGGTCACACTGATATCTGAGTTTTCTGAGATGCTCGCAATTCTCTTCAGCTATCCAGTACATGGCCATGTCACAGAGTTGGAGGTGGTACATATTTTGAACACAAATCCATGAGCCTATTCTAGAGAGTGGCCAGAATTCAGGAAGAAAACAGCAACTTAGAAAGATAGCAGGTGTTGCACATTGACAAGACAAGCTGCACTCCATTCATATATTGGGCAGGTTGAAATATGGGAAGATTTACACTTGACAGGACACATCCATTAATGCATTCTCTTTTCCAATGTCTACAACAATGGACACAGTGGGATACACAGACATAGAAAGACTCACCTTGTGAAACAACTTACTAGAAACTGTCCACTCCAAACCAAACCGCCTTTCCCATCTATTCTCAGAACATGAGACAAAACAATAAACCCACACACACTCCCTCAAAGGCACCTCCTTCACCCAAGTAGGTCTGTGACTATCCAGAGTGTCCTCTGACTGGTGGGCCATACTATGTTCCCCTGAAATGGTCTGTCTTCTCTCAGATCTGGTTTCCTTGGCCAACTCTGTGCAGTTGTCAGGAGCCAGTGGTGAACCACTATCTGCTTTCTCAGGAAAGGTCCATCTTCAGAGCTTTCCTGGCATTTGGCCATCCTCACATCATTAGGTACCAAGAAAACTGACTCTGTCCTTGGTAAATCCAAACAAGTGAGCCCACTGGGACTGGGACTGGGACTGCCTCTTGGTGCCTGGCTTTTTGGATACCAAGTTCAGACAGTTCCATCACCAAGGAAATGAGGTATGTCACTTTCTTTGGAACTGAATGAGGTCACTGCCTTGGCAACGACTTTGTCCTAACACTTGCTTCCAAAGGTCCCATGAGATGGAGCCTTCCCCTACTTCCTGTGACACTTTCACAAGGTAGTATGGTATATCAACCATTGGCACCCAGGAACAGCTCTCCACACAGGACTGGTTTGGTCCATCTTCTCTACAATAAGAAGAGAGAGGCTGATTCATACATATCCCTTCATCCTGACCAGGTTGTTTGCCATGGAAGATGACTTTTACTCTCTCAGGTCCTTCATACCTGCCTACAACTTCTCCAGGTATCATTTCTGCATGGACCTTTGAAGTTCTCAGCAGGTGGAAGGTCCCCAAGTTTCCTGTATTGTAAAAACCACTCTGTCCCTGCTCTTCTGTAAAATGAGATTGAGGGAACAGAGTATGTTTAGGGTTAATAACAGGTTTGATTTGGGTTACGAATCATTCTGTGCGATGAATAATGCTATTGGGAACCTGCGATATTTACAAGAATATAGAGGTGAAATATAAGTATGAAAACAGAAATCTAGTTATGATTTGAAGCCCAGAAGGATATTGGGCCCTTGATTGGGATACTTAGCTTTGAATTATGCTCTGCAAAATTGTCTCAGATAATTCGATATACAATGGCATAGGACATTTTATTGAATGTAGAAGAGAAATCCAGTCAAAAAGGGATAGTCGGTAGGATTAGGAAGATAGTCGGTAGGTTTAGAAAGAAGAGTGAGTATAGGATTTGGACCAAAAGTTCTTTAGCAATAGGGTTTCGATTATAGAGTGAATGTAAATGTCAGCACATATGAAGTGTCAGTCACTAGGATCAACTTGGGAAAATTTGTTGAAAAGCAGATATCAATAGAAACATTATGAAATCAGGCAAAGTATAAAGTGAGTGATAGGATTAGACATTTCCAACAGGGTTGAGTTTGAATATATAAATTAGGAAGAAACAAATATGTAGTCACCAATAGGATTGACAATTGACAGCATTAGGCAACCTGGACATGGATGTTTTTAGTAATTCATGTACACTTTACATTTAGGCTTTGGTACAATCATAAATGTGACCTTTACATTTTTTTTGTCCAGAATATTACTTTGATAAAATGTATATGTACATCAGGTGACATGAGTATGTCTTCCACCATTTCTGCAAGCAATATATTGAAGATGTAAAATTAGAATCGGGGGTACAAAGAGGTGTACCCTGTGTCTATGAATATAGAGATAAAGAATGAATAGACCGTAATGTGAATGAATAATATAACTTTTTTCAACTTTAAAAAATGAATTGATCTAATATCTGAAAAATCACAGGAAATCGTATATTGATATACAATCACTCATTCCAAGCAGTTATACATCTAATGGTAATATTCGTGTTTTGGTTTTTCATGAAGAGTGTGTGAGATTTGCTTCAAAAGTGACTATGGAAATAATGTGTTTGGAAAGAAGACTCATGAAAATACCAGTAAAGAAACCCTGACAATACATGTGTTCTGAAGCAAAAAGTGATTAAATTTGAAACAAATGCCTACAAATTTGTGAACTTGTGGATGAAATGTATATCCTATGATGTGCAAAAACTGAAGAAATAATAATGTAAAAGTGTCGAATACAAATGAATAAAGAATTACATATCATGTCCCATTGGAATCTACTTGCATTGATGTTAGACTGGGTCAGTTACTGTAGAATAATTAGGATTTGTATGCATCATTCCCTGAAGTTAGTTTTCAGTACTAGGAAACAAATATGTATTTCAGGTGGATGAATATTTCTGAGAATAATCTTGTGAAAAGTTGATTAAAAATCCACATACATGAACATAAATGAATTTAGAGAGTGTATATTAGACACATATATTTCATATTTTGAAAAATCTGGAGAGTGTACACACACACACACACACACAACACTCACAGATATTAAAAAGTAGCAATATAAATGCCAATCGAAATTCATCAGTAAATATATATCATCCACAGATGCAAAAATATTTATTTTACTGAACATGAGTTTACGTATAATGTTGTTCTATTAGGACGCTCCCTATAGGTTGAATTTTCAGTTCCAACAGCATTTAGGAGGAGTGATCTCTTCTCACAATTTGTATCTGCCAAGTCAGCCACCTCACAAAGATGTACGTGTGATACCTGGTAGGATTCTATATATGCATATAAATATACAAGTGTGAATAGGCTAAAGAGAAAGGGAAACATGAATTCTCATATTTGTTAACTTTAAAAACACATGGAGATCTTTTTCTATTAAACATTGACTAGATTTATAAATCCTACCTTGTATAATGCAAAATGCAAGTCCAACTATACAACATGCCTCCAATGAACTGCTTGTATTTCTATAGGTTTGTGTTATTTTTCTCTATCATATTAGGATGAGTTGTCTGAGTCTAGTATGTATGGGTTAGTGTCAGGGATTCAGTATTTCAAAAGGAAAATTGGAAATTGAATCCAATTTGTATGCAAATATATGCTGCACAAATATCCTCCCACTCTCATCCAGAACAATGCCTTGAAATTACCTTCACCCCAAGTAAGACACAGTTAGAGGAGAATAGATAGAAAATCAGTGAATACATATCTGGAATGGAAAATGCTCAGGAGTTCACAACCTTGGAGGTTGTAGAGGAGTTTCCAAAAGTAAGGGACAGGGTAAACACTCCACAAACATGGAGCTCTGCTGGCCTAAAAACTTTTAGAGCAACTGCCTCTGAGTTTGGGAATGTGAAAAATATGTTGTTGTCAGGAGAATTGGCTTCCTTTGTAGTGAGACCATCAAACTCGGTCTGCCTCTATGTGACGTGGAGGACATGGTATCTTATTTTCCAATGAACATGAGGTAGCAGTGTTGATTTTCTTCTTTTTAGGTAAACTGTGGCCTCTGGGAGCTAAGTGTCTCCCCGTTGGACTGTGAAGCCATTTGGTCCTCCTCCACTTTTTGTGGGGTTTTTGCTGCTGAACTGGGAGTTTGGTATTTGCTTCATGAAATTCAAGGAGTTCAACTGAGACACAGTGCTGGAGGGAGTTCTGTCATGTGTGGTGGTTCAGAGTCTGCAGAAGAACGCACCAACCACGCTTCTATCCCTCATAGCTTGCCACATTGCATCCTTGTCCATAGCAACCTGATTCTGAACATTGCCCTGAATCCTCTCCATATAACAAGATGCCTTTAATTACAAGGGTCTGCTGGCTGCTTCATGTAATCCACTAGCCATTTGGAAATCAATGGAAGATCCACATTGCTCCAACACAGATGTTTTATCACACTCCTGCCCACCACAGCTCTAGGCCCACTTCTCAGCAGGCTGCAACTTTCTGGCACCTCTGTTCTACACAATTTTCATAAAACCCAGTCAAGCAAGGCACTGTCTGGTACATCCATGATCAGCAACAGGACATCCAAAGATTCTCCAGTGCCACCTGGTCATGGGAATTTCAAAAATTTCATGGTATTTATTTAGACATTTTTCAAGGATGAAGTTGGAGGCACTGTGGGTTTCAATTTATTCAGGAACCAGTAAATGGTGAGCAAGATTATTTCAATGAAAGCTCTGGAGAACCCTCACAGGCAAGGCTTCCCAAAGAATGGCCAAAAGGTCACATTAAGCCAGGCCCATTAAGGTCTACAATATGAGGTCCATGTGTGTTTTCACTCTCAACTATGGCTGCCAAGTCTTTCGAATGAAATCATGTGTTATCTTGGCTGAAATTCCCAGTGCTCTGTGGAAAGCCACTCTGGGGCTAGATCTCAGTTTCCAAGGGTGACTCTCATACATCGCCTCTTAAATCACAACACAATACATGGCAATACTCCTCTGAGATCAGTTCCTGAACTCAGTCTATAAGGGGAATCACACGAGAGTTCAAGCCCAGGTAGACCTTGTTATGTCTTCCAAGTGTCACACAAATATCCACAATTAAATCCAAAACACTTCCACATGGCACTCATCTTCTTCTATTTACACAATCATCATAATCTCTGGCTGGAGGTTTCCATGAGGGGTGCAGCCCAAGACAGTGTCCAATATAACCTCCCTTGCCCCTCATTTGCCTAAAATAAGGGTGGCCAGGACATCCTTCCAGTGAACCAAGAGTGATCAAATAGGCCTGCCATTAATATGGCACTGCTTCTCCAATTTGAGGCCTACTGACTGTGTGTTTTAGATTCTTTATGTGAATTGGAGTCTTGAGAAAAACCAAGCACTTATGGGCTAGCCTCTGCAGGGTTTTGAGGAACAGATTTGATCCAAATTATCACTATTCTCACATGATGGATGACAGGAACGTTACAGAGGAATGCGAGAGACTTCATCCACACTGACTGCTCTTTTGTCCATTTTGGTTTTGGATGCACACATGGGATCCTTCTTTAGATCCATCAGGTGCTGAGAATCTAAGCCACAGTCTCACACAGGGCCAAAAGGCTGATTCAGACACATCCCTTTCCAAAGCAATTAAGCAAAGAGCCACAGGTGATGCCCTTTCATTTCCATTTGAAAACTGTTTCTTTAGGCTCTACAATGGTGTGGCCTGAGGCAAAGACCTTCCTGACATTCAGGGCAACAGAACAATTGGTAAGCAAAAGGCCCAAAGCAGGGTTTCTTCACTTAGAATTTCCTGGTCAAACTAATATCTGAGTTTTCTGAGATGCTCCCATTTCTTTCAGCGATCCAGTACATGGCCATGTCACAGAGCTTGGAGGTGGTACATATTTTGGACACAAAACCATGAGCCTATTCTGGAGAGTGGCCAGAATTCAGGAAGAAAACAGGAACTTAGGAAGATTGTTGGAGTTGTCCACCCATAAGTCAAGCCGCAGTCCATTCATAAATTGGGCAAGTTGAGTCTAGACAGGACACATCCAATGATTCATTCTCTTTTCTAATATCTAAAACCACGGACACAGTGGGATACACAGACAAAGAAACACTGGCCTTGTTAAACGACTTACCAGAAACAGTTCACTCCAAACCAAACAAACCGCCTTTCCTACCTATTCTCAGAACATGAGACAAAATCTCAAACCCACACCCACACACACAAAGGAAGCTCCTTCCCCAAGTAGGTCTGTGACTATTGGGAGTGTCTTCTGACTGGTGGGCCAAACTATGTTCTGATGAAATCGCCTGTCCTGTGTCAGATATGGTCTCGTTGGCCAAATCTGTGAAGTTGTCACTAGCCAGCGGTGAGCCACTACCTGCTGTCTCAGGAAAGGCCCCTCTTCAGAGCTTTCCTGACATTTGTTCATCCTCACCTCAGTAGGTACCAAGAAAGACTGACTCTGTCCTTGGTAAATCCAAAAAATAAGACCACTGGGACTGGGACTGAGACTGGCTCTGGGTGCCTGGCTTCCCGGATTCCAAGTTCAGAGAGTTCCATCACCAAGGATGTGAGGTGAGATTACTTCCGTCAGGAATTCTTTGAGGTCATTGCCTTGGCAACCACTTTGTCCTATGAGATGGAGGCTGCCCTTACTTCCTGTGACACTTTTACAAGTTAGAATGGTATATCAACCATAGGCACCCAGGAACAGCTCTCCACACATGCCTGGTTTGGTCTATCTTCTGTACATTAACAAGAGAGAGGCTTATTCAGACACAACCCTTCATCCTGGAAAGGTTGTTTGCGATGGAAGATGACATTTGCTCTCTCAGGTCCTTCATAGATGCCTACATCTTCTCCAGGGATCAAATCTGCATGGACATTTGAGGTTCTCAGCAGGAGGAAGATACCCTACATTGCTGTATTGTAAGACGAACTCTGTCCCTGCTCTTCTGCAAAGTTAGATTGAGGGAAGAGTGTATGGTTAGGGTTAATAACATGTTTGATTTGGGTTACGAATCATTGCGAAGGATGATTAATAGTATTGGGAACCTGCGATATTTATAAGATTATAGAGGTGAAATATAAGTATGGAAACAGAAATCTAGGTAAGATTTTAAGCCCAGAAGGGCATTAGGCCCTTGATTGGGATACTTAGCTTATAATTACGTTCTGCACAGATGTCTCAGATAAATCGATAATCAATGGCATAGGACCTTACACCTTGGAAGATTGATTTTAGAAGAGAACATCCACTCAAATTGAGATAGTCGGTGGGATTAGGAAGGTAGTCAGTAGGTTTAGGAAATAGAGTGAGTATAGGACATGGAGCAAAAGTTCTGTAGCAATAGTGTTTTGGTTATAGAGTGAATGTAAATTTCAGCACATGTGAAGAGTCAGTCACAATGATTAACTGGGGAAAATATGTAGAAAGGAAAATATCAATACAGACCTTACGAAATGAGGCAATTATACAGTGAGTGATAGGATTAGACATTTTCAATAGGGTTGAGATTGAATACATAATCTTAGGAAGAAACAAATATGTCGTCACCAATAGGAATGACATTTGAAAGCATTAGGCAACCAGGACACTTATCGTTTTAGTAATCCATGTTCACTTTCCATTTAGTATTTGGTACAATCATAAGTGTGATTTTTGCATTTTGTGCCCAGAAAAATATTGTGATCAAATGTATATGTAGATCATATGACATGAGTATTTCTTCCACGATTACTGGGAGCAATATTTGAAGACATATAAATTAGTATTGGGGGTACAAAGTGGTGTACAATGTGTCTATGAATATAGAGATAATGCATGAATAGACCATACTGTCAATAAATATTATAACTGGTTCCACTTTAAATAATGGATTGAATTGATATCTGAAAATATATAGGAAATCATATATTGACATACAATCATTCACTCCAACCAGTTATATATCTAATGGTAATTTTAGGGTTATTGTTTATCATGAAGTGTGTGTGAGTTTTGTTTCAAAAGTGATTATGGAAATCGAAAATAATATGTTTGGAAAAAAGTCTCATGAAAAGACCAGTCAAGAAATATGGAGGAATCCATGTGTTCTGAAGCAGGAAGTGATTGAAAGTGAAACAAATGCCTATAAATTTTCTAAATTGTGAATGAAATATATATCCTGTTATGTGCATAAACTGATGAAATAGTAATGTATCAGTGTTGAATAAAAGTGAATGTCAAAATACACATCATGTCCAATAGGAATCTACTTGCATTGATGTTAAACTGGGTCAGTTACTGTAGAAATATTAGAATTGTGTGCATTAAGCACCAAAGATAGTTTTTTTTTTATTTTTATTTATGGTTGTTCAAAACATTACATAGTTCTTGATATATCATATTTCACACTTTGATTCAAGTGGGTTATGAACTCCCATTTTTACCCTGTATACAGATTGCAGAATCACATCAGTTACACATCCATTGATTCACATATTGCCATACTAGTGTCTGTTGTATTCTGCTGACTTTCCTATCCTCTACTATCCCCCCTAGCCTCGCTGCCCCTCCCCACTTCTCTCTCTACTCCCTCTACTGTAATAAATTTCTCCCCCTTGTATTATTTTTCCCTTTCCCCTCAATTCCTCTTGTATGTAATTTTGTATAACCCAGAGGGTCTCCTTCCAATTCCATGCAATTTCCCTTCTCCCTCCCTTCCACCTCTCATCCCTGTTTAATGTTAATCATCTTGTCATGCTCTTTGTCCCTATCTGTTCTTAGTTACTCTCCTTATATCAAAGATGACATTTGGCATTTGTTTTACAGGAATTGTGTAGCTTCACTTAGCATAATCCAGTCTAATGCCATCCATTTTCCTGCAAATTCTATGATTTTTTCATTTTTCAATGCAGAGTAATAATCCATTGTGTATTAATGCCACATTTTTTTATCCATTATTCTATTGAAGGGCATCTAAGTTGGTTCCACAGTCTTGCTGTTGTGAATTGTGCTGCTATGAACATCGATGTAGCAGTGTCCCTGTAGCATGCTCTTTTTAGGTCTTTAGTGAATAGACCAAGAAGGGGAATAGCTGGGTCAAATGGTGCTTCCATTCCCAGCTTTCCAAGAAATCTCCATACTGCTTTCCCAATTGGCTTCACCAATTTGCAGTCCCACCAGCAATGTACAAGTGTACCTATTTTCCCACATCCTTGCCAGCACTTCTTGTTGTTTGACTTTATAATGGCTGCCAATCTTACTGGAGTGAGATGGTATCTTAGGGTGGTTTTGATTTGCATTTCTCTGACTGCTGGAGATGGTGAGCATTTTTTCATGTACTTGTTGATTGATTGTATGTCCTCATCTGAGAAGTGTCTGTTGAGGTCCTTGGACCATTTGTTGATTGGGTTATTTGTTATCTTATTGTCTAATTTTTTGAGTTCTTTGTATACTCTGGATATTAGGGCTCTATCTGAAGTGTGAGTAGTAAAGATTTCTTCCCAGGATGTAGGCTCCATATTTACCTCTCTTATTGTTTCTTTTGCTGAGAAAAAACTTTTTTAGTTGAGTAAGTCCCATTTGTTGATTCTAGTTATTAACTCTTGTACTATGGGTGTCCTATTGAGGAATCTGTAGCCCAACCCCACAGTATGTACATCATAACCAAATTTTTCTTCTATCAGACAGTGTGTCTCTGATTTGATATCAAGCTCCTTGATCCATTTTGAGTTAACTTTTGTGCATGGCGAGAGAAAGGGATTCAGTTTCATTTTGTTACATATGGATTTTCAGTTTTCCCAACACCATTTGTTGAAGATGCTATCCTTCCTCCATTGCATGCTTTTAGCCCCTTTATCAAATATAAGATAGTTGTAGTTTTGTGGATTGGTTTCTGTGTCCTCTATTCTGTACCATTGGTCCACCTGCCTTTTTCGGTACCAGTACCATGCTATTTTTGTTACTATTGCTCTGTAGTATAGTTTGAAGTCTGTTATCGCTATACCACCTGATTCACACTTCCTGCTTAGCATTGTTTTGCAATTCTGGGTCTTTTATTTTTTCATATGAATTTCATGATTGCTTTCTCTATTTCTACAAGAAATGCCTTTGGGATTTTGATTGGCATTGGATTAACCCTATAGAGAACTTTTGGTAATATCGCCATTTTGATGATGTTAGTTCTGCCTATCCATGAACAGGGTATATTTTTACATCTTCTAAGATCTTCTTCTATTTCTCTCTTTAGGGTTCTGTAGTTTTCATTGTATAAGACTTTCACCTCTTTTGTTAGGTTGATTCCCATTTTTTTTTTTTAGGATATTGTGAATGGAGTGGTTGTCCTCATTTCCATTTCAGAGGATTTGTCGCTGATATACAGGAATGCATTTGATTTATGCGTGTTGATTTTATATCCTGCCACTTTGCTGAATTCATTTATTAGCTCTATTAGTTTCTTTGTAGACCCTTTTGGGTCTGCTAGGTATAGAATCATGTCATCTGCAATAGTGATAATTTAAGTTATTCTTTTCCTATTTATATGCCTTTAATTTCTTTCATCTGTTTAATTGCTCTGGCCAGTCTTTTGAGAACTATATTGAACAGAAGTGGTGAGAGCGGGCATCCCTGTCTTGTTCCAGATTTTGGAGGGAATGTCTTCAATTTTTCTCCATTAAGAATGACGCTAGCCTGCGGTTTAGCATAGATTGTTTTTACAATATTGAGGAATGTTCCTGTTATTCCTAGTTTTTCGAGAGTTTTGAACATAAAGGGATGCTGTACTTTGTCGAATGCTTTTTCTGCATCTATCTAGATGATAATGTGGTTTTTATTTTTAAGTCTATTGATGTGGTGAATAACACTTATTGATTTTCGTATATAGAACCCTCCTTGCATCCCAGGGATGAATCCTACTTGATCATGGTCCACATTTTTTTGATATGTTTTTGTATCTGATTCGCCAGAATTTAATTTAAGATTTTTGCATTTAGGTTCATTAGAGATATCGGTCTTTAGTCTTCTTTCTTTGAAGTGTCTATCTGGTGAAGGAATCAGAGTGATATTGGCCTCGTAGAATGAATTTGGAAGATCTCCCTCTTTTTCAATTTTCTGAAATAGCTTGAAAAGTATTGGTATTAGTTCAAATTTAAAGGGTTTGTAAAAGTCTGCTGTATACCCATACGGTCCTGGGATTTTCTTAGTTGGTAGTCTTTGGATGGTTTCTTTTATTTCCTCAATTGATATTGGTATGTTTAGGTTGTCTATATCCTCCTAACTCACTCTGGTCAGATCATATGACTTAAGAAATATTTCGATGCCTTCACTATCTTCTATTATTTTGGAGTATAAGGATTCAAAGTAATTTCTGATTATCTTCTGTATTTCTGAAATATCTGTTGTGATATTGCCTTTTTCATCCCATATGATAGTAATTTCAGTTCTCTCTCCTCTTCATTAGCATGACTAGGGGTCTGTCCATTTTATTTATTTTTTCAATGAACCAACTTTTAGTTTTGTCAATTTTTTCAATTGTTTCTTTTGTTTCGATTTCATTGATTTCTGCTCTGATTTTAATTATTTCTTTCCTTCTACTTCTTTTCCTGTTGTTTGCTCTTGTTTTTCTAAGATTTTGAGATGAAGTATGAGATCATTTATTTGTTGTTTTTTTCTTTTTCTAAGGAATGAACTCCAAGCAATGAATTTTCCTCTTAGAACTGCTTTCAATTTGTCCCATAGATTCCGATATATTGTGTCTGTGTTTTCATTTTTCTCTAAGAATTTTTTATTTTCCTCCTTGATGTCTTCTATAACCCATTGATCATTCAGTAACCTATTGTTCATTCTCCAAATGATGCATGATTTTTCCTTCCTTCTTTTATCATTGATTTTTAGTTTCATTCCATTATGATAAGATAAGATGCATGGTATTATCTCTACTCCTTTAATTTGTCTAAGAGTTGCCCTGTGACATAATATATGATCTATTTTTGAGAAGGATCCATGTGCTGCTGAGGAAAAATGTAACTGCTTGATGTTGGGTGGTATATTCTATATATGTCAATTAAGTCTAGGTTATTAATTGTGTTATTGAGTTCTATAGTTTCCTATTTCAACTTTTGTTTGGAAGACCTGTCCAGTGGTGAGAGAGCTGTATTGAAGTCTCCCATGATTATTGTATGGTGGTCTATTAGACTCTTGAACTTGAGAAAAGTTTGTTTGATGAACATAGCTGCACCATTGTTTGGGGCATACATATTTATGATTGTTATGTCTTGCTGGTGTATGGTTCTCTTGAACAGTATGTAGTGTCCCTCTTTATCCCTTTTGATTAACTTTGGCTTGAAATCTATTTTATTTGATATGAGTATGGACACTCCTGCTTTTTTCCGAAGTCCATATGAGTGATGTGATTTTTTCCAAACTTTCACCTTCAGTGTATATATGTCTTGTTCTTATCAAATGCGTCTCCGGTAGGCAGCATATTATTGGGTCTTGTTTTGTGATCCATTCTACTGGCCTGTGTCTGTTAATTGGTGAGTTTAAGCCATTAACATTTACAGTTATTATTGAGATAAGGGTTGTTCTTCCAGCCATATTTGTTTATTTATGTTATTAAACATGGATTGTTTTCCTCTTTGATTATTTCCCCCCTTTAATGTCCTACCTCCCACTGTTGGTTTTCATTATTTTCCAATTACTCTTCCTGTAATATTTTGCCAAGGATGTTTTGAAGAGATGGTTTTCTAGCTACAAATTCTTTTAACTTTTGTTTATCGTGGAAAGTTTTAATTTCATCTTCCATCCTGAAGCTTAATTTTGCTGGATACACAGTACATGGTTGGAACCCATTTTCTTTCTGTGATTGAAAAATGTCATTCCAGGATCTTCTAGCTTTCAGAGTCTTTGTTGAAAGATCAGCTGTTATCCTGATTGGTTTACCCCTAAATGTAATCTGCTTCCTTTCTCTTGTAGATTTTAAAATTCTCTCCTTATTCTGTATGTTGGGCATCTTCATTATAATGTGTCTAGGTGTGGATCTCTTATGATTTTTCACATTCGGCGTCCTGTAGGCTTTTAGAACTTGGGAGTCTGTCTCATTCTTCAAGTCTGGGAAGTTTTCTCCTATTATTTCATTGAATAGATTGCTCATTCCTTTGGTTTGGACCTCTATACCTTCCTGTATCCCAATGACTCTTAAGTTTGGTCTCTTTATTTTATCCCATATTTCTTGGATGTTCTCTTCATGGTTTCTTAACAGTTTGGCTGAGCTGTCTATGTTCTTTTCAAGTTGAAATACTTTGTCTTCATTGTCTGATGTTCTATCTTCTAAGTGTTCTACTCTGATGGTAGTATTCTCAATTGAGTTTTTAAGTTGGTTTATTGCTTCCTGCATTTCTAGGATTTCTGTGTGTTATTTTTTACAACCTCTATCTCCCTGTATAGTTGATCTTTTGCTTCTTGGTTTTGTTTATGTAATTCATTGTTGAAGTGATCTTTCATTGTCTGATTTTGCTGTCTAATGTCTTCCTTGAGACTTCAGATCATCTGAAGAATGTATATCCTGAGTTCTTTATCTGACATTCCATCTGCTGCAGCTATTACCTCTTCTAAAGTTGTGTTGACCTGCATTGCTTGTGGTTCTTTTTTCCTTTTCTTTTCATACTGCTCGCGTTTCTTTCTGCTTGGTGAAACTGTTGTGATTTTGAAATTTTCCCCCTATATATTTATATTGCTCTTGTATATTTGAAAAGTCTTCATTGCAGGGGCAGGGGTGGCTGTGCTGTTCCACCAATTGGGGTGATATATCTACCACGCTGATGGGCCGCTAGGCCTGTTATTCTGATAGGTCGCAGGTCTGCTTACCATGCAGGCGCAGGAGGCTGCTCTCCTCTGCCCCTCCTCCAATTGGTGTGACGTGTCTACCACGCCCGTGGACCCCTGCGGTGTTCTGCCGATCGGTCGCAGGTCTGCCTACCTTGCTTGCGTGGGCGGCGGCTCTGCTCTACCCCTACCCCAATTGGGGTGACGTGACTACCACGCCGGTGGGCCGCTGGGCCTGGTCTGCCGGTTGGTCGCAGGTCAGGATACCTTGTGAGCACGGGCTACAGATCTGTTCTGCCCCTACTCCAAATGGGGTAAAGTGTCTGCCGCGCCAGCAGGCCGCTGGGCCTCTTCTTCTGGTCAGGTGCAGGTCTGCTACCTTCCGGGCGCGGGTGGTGGCTCTGCTCTGCCCCTACTCCAATTGGTGTGTCGTGACTACCATGCCTGCAGGTTGCTGGGCCTGTTCTGGGCATGGGTGAAGGCTCTGCTCTGCCCCTACTCCTATTGGGGTAATGTGACTACCATGCTGGTGACCCACTGGGATTGTACTAGGCACGGGAGAAGGCTCTGCTCTGCAACTACTAAAATTGGGGTGACGTGCCTACCACACCTGTGGGTCGCTGGGCCTGTTCTGGGCCCGGGCAGCGGCTCTGTTCTGCCTCTACTCCAATTGGGTTGACGTGACTACCATGCAGGTGTGTCACTGGGTCTGTTCCAGGTGCGGGCAGCTGCTCTGCTCTGCCCCTCTGGCTTGATGACAAAGTGAGAGAGACCCGGGTGTTTGTGACTCACTTTCTTCACCAGGAGACCAACTGTTTCTGTCACTGCTGGTATCAATGAAGTTATCTCCTCTGCTGCTTTCTGATGACATCAGAAATTTGTCATGTTGTTATCCCATGTGAAAGGCAGCATTTCGTTCCCTTTTCTGGGTGACCAAAGCAATGGGTGAGTCCTGACCGGCCCTCACGAGCCGCGTCTCAATCCTGTTGCCACTGCCTATGAAGGCTCGGTTGATATTTACCTCCACAGTATTCAGCAAGACCCGGAACGAGAAGCAGTTTCCGAGGGTTCTTTAGCCCTAGGCCAGATCAGTTCCGAGAGGCGGAATTCGGCCGCTCTGGGCTTGGTGTATGTTCTAATAGGAGCAGGCTCCAAGACGGAGTTTCTGCAGGTTCTTTGGCACTGAGCCTGAGTAATTTGTCTGCGACACAAAGGTGAATGGCATCCTGAAATTACCTGTTCTATAGCTGAATGAGCTTCGATCAGTCGAAAACAGGGATGGTGACATCAGCTCTCCAAGATGGTGGCCGCTGGCTTCCTCTGTGGTCTGACCGGTGTGGAGAACCGAATTGGACCGCATCCTTTCCCATCTCAAACCCAGAATTCAGCACTTAGCACAGTGATTGCATACCTGTCAGGAGCCCACAGAATCCACACCGCTGTATATTTGCATTGCTATCTCTTCGTTTCCCAGTGCACGCCACAGACTCTAGCCACAGACCTATTTCCCGAATAAGCAGCATGACCCTCTATGCGGACAAATCACTCGTGTTTGAGCCCGCGTAGCTGATCCTCGTGAGATGGAAATATGTCCACTAGGTTTTGGAGCACCCCAATTTTGCTGGAAATTTCTAACAAGATAGGTTTTAGCCATTATAACTCGTCATTCTCCCGCACAGTGACGCGGTACATGCGGGTGATGCACTCCCTTCACCACCATCATATGATCCCCCAAAGTTAGTTTTCAGTACTAAGAAACAAATATGTATTTCTGGTGGATGAATAATTCTGAGAATATTCTTGTGAAAACTTGATTATTAATCCAAATACATGAATATGAGTGAATTTAGGGAGTGTATAATAAGAAAAATATACTTCATATTTTGAAAAATCTGGAGAGTGAATATATATATATATATATATATATATATATATATATATATATATACACATACACACACAGACATTAAAAAGTAGCATTATGTATGCCAATCGAAATTCACCACGAAGTAATATATCATCCACAGATCCAAAAATATTCATTTTAATGAACATGGATTTATGTTGTTCAAATAAGAAGCTCACTCATATGTTGAATTTTCAGTTCCAACAGCATTTAGTAGGAGTGATCTCTTCTCACAATTTGCATCTGCCAAGCCAGCCACCTCACAAAATGTACGAGTGATACCAGGTAGAATTCTATATGTGCATATAAAAATACATGTGATGAATAGGCTACAGAGAAAGGGAGACAGTTATTCACATGTTTGTTAACTTTTAAAACACATGGAGAACTATTTCAATTAAAATTCGCTAGATTTATAACACCTACCATTTATCATACGAAAGGCAAGTCCAACTATACACCATGCCTCCTGTGAACGTCTTGTATTTCTATTCTGTTTGGGTTATTTTTCTCCACCATATTAGGATTAAAAGTCAAAGTCTAGTAGGGTATGTGTTAGTGTCAGGGATTCAGTATTTCGAATGGAAAATTGGAAAATGTATCAAATGTGTATGCAAATATGTGCTACACAAAAATCTACCCACCCTCATTCAGCACAATGCCTTGACATTACCTTCGCCCCACATAAGACACAATTAGAGGAGAAGAGTTAGAAAATCTGTGAATACATATGTGTAATGAAAAATGCTCAGGAGTTCACAAATTTTGCAGGTGGTAGAGGAGTTTCCAAAAGTAAGGGACAGGGTAAAAACTCCACAAACATGAAGTTCTGCCAGCCTAACATCTGGAGAAACTGCCTCTGAGGTTGGGCAATGAAATATATGCTGTTGTCAGGAGCATTAGCTTCATTTGTTGTAAGACCATCATAGCTGAGTCTTCATCTATGTGATCTGGATGACATGGATTCTTATTTTCCAATGAACATGAGGCAGCAGTGCTGAATTTTCTATTTGTAGGTAACCTGTGGCCACTGGGGTCTAAGTGTCTCCCCTTGTGGACTGTAATTCCATTTGGTAATCCTCCACTATTTGTGGTATTTCTTGCTGCTGCACTGGGAGATTGGTATTTGCTTCATGAAATACAAGGATTTCAAATGGGACACAGTGCTGAAGTAAGTTCTGTCAAGTGTGGTGGGTCAGGTTCGTCAGGAGAATGCACCAACCAGGCTTCTATCCCACATAGCTTGCCCCATTGACCATAGCAACCTGATTCTGAACATTGCCCTAAAACCTCTCCATATAACAATATGCTTTTACATATAAGGGTCTACTGGCTGCAAAATGTCAGTCACAATCCATTTGGAAGCCAATGGCAGATCCAAATGCCCCCACCACAGATGTTTTATTACACACCTGCCAACCACTACTCTAGTACAACTACTCAGCAGGATCCAAGTTACTGGCATCTCTGTTAAACACCACTTTCATAAAACCCAGTCAATCAAGGCACTGTCTTGTATACTCATGATCAGCAACAGGACATCCAAATATTCTCCAGTGCTACCCGGTCATGGGAATTTCAAAAATTTCATGGTATTGATATAGCCAATTTTCAAGGATGAAGTTGGAGGCACTGGGAATTTTAATTAACTCAGAAACCATTAAATGTTGAGGAAGCTCATTTCAATGAAAACTCTGGAGAATTCTTACAGGCAAGGCTTCCAAAAGTGGCAAAAAGTCAGATTAAGCCAGGCCCGTTGAGGTCTACAATGTATGGTCCATGTGTGTTTCGACTCTCAAATATGGCTGCCAAGTCTTTAAGAATAATATCATGTGATATCCTGGCTGAGATTCCCTGTGCTCTTTGGAAAGTCAACTTGGGCCTAGATGTCACTTTCCAAGGGCAACTCTCATGCATGGCCATCTAAAATTCCAACACAATTCCTGGCAATAATTCTCTGAGATCAGTAAAAGAACTCAGTCTCTAAGGGGAATCACACCAAAGTGCAAGCCTAGGTGGACCCAGAGATCTCTTCCAACCGCCAGACAAATATCCACAATTAAAACCAAACACTCTCACATGGCCCTCATCTTCTTCCATATAGACACTCATCATATTCTCTGGCTGGAGGTTTCCATAAGGGACACAGCCCATGACAGTGTCCAAAATAAGCTCCCTGCCCCTCATTTGCCTAAAGTCAGGGTGGCCTGGACTCTCTTCCTGTGAACCAGTAGTGATCAAATAGGCCTGCCTTTAATATTGCTTGGCTTCTCCAACTTGAGGCCTTCTAGCTTTGGGGTTTAGATTCTTTAAGTGAATTGGAGTCATGAAAATCAAACACCTATGGCCTAGCCTCTGCAGGGCTTTGAAGAACTCATTTGACCCAAAGGATCCCTATTCTCACTTGATGGATATCAGGAACCTACCAGAGGAAGGCAAGAGAGTTCATCAACAATATCTGATCTTTTTGCCATTTTGGTTTTGGATGCACGCATGGGATCTATCTTTAGATCCATCAGGTGCTGAGAATCTAAGCCACAGCCTCACACAGGGCCAACAGGCTGATTCAGACATATCCCAATCCTAAGCAATTAAGCAAAGAATCACAGGTGATTCCCATTCATTTCCATTTGAAAACTGTTTTCTTCAGGGTTCACAAAGTGGTGGCTTGAGGCAAAAAACTTCCTGACATTCAACAGAACAATAGGTAAGCAAAAGGAACAAAGAGGGGTTTCTCCACTGAGACTTTCCTGGTCAACAGATACTTGAGATTTCTGAGATGCTAGCCATTTCTTTCAGCTATCCAGTACATAGCCATGTCACAGATCTTGGAGGTACAAATCTTGGACACAAAACCACGATACTATTCTGGAGAGTGGCCAGAATTGAGAAAAAAAACAGGAAATTAGGAAACTTGTAGGTGTTGCCCATCCATAAGGCAAGCCAGAGTCCACTCATGAATTGGGCAGGATGAATGCTGGGAAGCTTTCTACTAGACAGGACACATCCATTGATGCATTGTCTTTTCTAATGTCTACAACAATGGACTCAGTGGGATACACACACATAGAAACACTCGCCTTGTCAAAGGACTTAATAGAAATATTCCACTCCATACCAAACAAACCGCCTTTCCTACCTATTCTCAGAACATGAGACAAAACCACAAACTCACACCCACACCCACAAAGGCACCTCCTTCCCCCTAGTAGGTCTGTGACTCCCCGGAGTGTCCTCTGACAGGTGGGCCATACTATGTTCCCCGGAAATGACCTCTTCTGTCTCAGATCATGTCTGCTTGGCCAACTCTGTGAAGTTCAAAGAGCCAGCGGTGAGACACTACCTGCTTTCTCAGGAAAAGCCCCTCTTCAGAGGTTTCCTGGCATTTGGCCATCCTCACATCTGTAGGTACCAAGAAAGACTGACTCTGTCCTTGGTAAATCCAAACATGTCAGACCACTGGGACTAGGACAGGGACTGTCTCTTGGTGCCTGGCTTCCTGGATTTCAAGTTCAGAGAGTTCCATCACCAAGGAAGTGAGGTGAGATCACTTCCTTCAGGATATGAATGATGTCACTGCCTTGGCAACCACTTTGTCCTAACAGTTGCTTCCAAAAGTATCATGAGGTGGAGGCTGTCCTGATTTTCATGGGACACTTTCTCTAGTTAGAATATTATATCAACCATAAGCATCCGGGAACAGCTTCCACAAAGGACTGGTTTGGTCCATGTTCTATACATTAAGAAGAGAGAGACTGATTCAGACACAACCCTCCATCCTGACCAGGATGATTGCCATGGAAGATGACTTTTGCTTTCTGAGGTACTTCATAGCTGCCTTCATCTTCACCAGGGATCATTTCTGCATGAACATTTGAGTTTCTCAGCAGGTGAAGATCCCCTAGATTCCTGTAGTTTAATACCCACACTGTTATTGCTCTCCTGCAAAGTGAGTGTATGGTTACGGTTAATAATATGTTCGATTTGGGTTAGGAATCATTCTGCAGGAAGAATAATGAGATTGGGAACCTGCAATATTTATAAGAATATATACGTGAAATATATGTATGAAAACGGGAATCTAAGAAAGATTTGAAGCCCAGAAGGGCATTGGGCCCTTTATTTGGATACTTATTGTTGAATTATGTTCTGTACAGTTGTCTCAGTTAAATCGAAATACAGTGGCATAGGACCTTGTACCTTGGATGATTGAATGTAGAAGAGAACATCCAGTCAAAAAGGGATAGTCAGTAGGATTAGGAAGATAGTCAGTAGGTTTAGGAAGAAGAGTGAGTATATGATTTGGAATAAAAAGCTTCTTTAGCAATAGGGTTTCGTTTAGAGAGTGAATGGAAATGTCAGCACATGTGAAGAGTCAGTCACAATGATGAACTGGGGAAAATATGTAGGAAAGCAGGTGTCAATAGAGACATTACGAAATCAGGCAAAGTATAAAGTGAGTGATAGTATTAGACATTTTCAACAGGGTTGAGTTTGAATACATAATCATAGGAAAAAACAAATATCTCGTCACGAATGGGAATGACATTTGAGAGCATTAGGCAACCTGGACATGGATGTTATTAGTTATCCACGTTCACTTTCCATTTAGGCTTTGCTACAATCATAAGTGTGACATTTTTATGGTTTTTTTTTGTTCAGAATGTTACTGTGATAAAATGTATATGTAGATCAGGTGGCATGAGTATTTCTTTCACCATTTCTGGGAGCAATATTTTGAAGACGTATACATTAGTATTAGGGGTACAAAAAGGTGTACCCTGTGTCTATTAATATAGAGATAATGCATGAATAGACCATACTATGAATAAATAACGTAACTGATTCCACTTTAAATAATGGATTGAATTGATATGTGAAAATATATAAGAAATCTTAAATTGATATACAATCATTCATTCCAACCAGTTATATATCTAATGGTAATATTAGGATTATGGTTTATGATGAATGGTGTTTGAGTTTTGCTTTACACGTGATGATGTTAAACAAAAATAATATGTTTGGAAAGAAGTCTCATGAAAAGACCAGTCAAGAAACATGGAGGAATACATGTGTTCTGAATCAGGAAGTGATTGATCGTGAAACAAATGCCTATAAATTTTCTAATTTGTGACTGAAATATATATCCCATCATGTGCATGAACTGAAGACATAGTAACGTACAAGTGTTGAATAAAAATGAACGTCAAAATACACATCATGTCCCCTAGGAATCTACTTGCATTCATTTTAAACTGGCTAAGTAACTGTAGAAATATTAGGGTTTGTATGCACCATTCACTGAATTTAGTTTTCAGTACTAGGAAACAATATGTATTTCAGGTGGATGATTATTTGTGAAAATAATCTTGTTGAAAGTTGATTATAAATCCACAGATATGAATATGAATGTATTTAGGGAGTGCATAATAAGACACATATATTTCATATTTTGAAAAATCTAAAGAGTATATATATATATATATATATATATATATATATATATATATACACACACACACACACACGCAAATGCACAGATATTAAAAAGTAGCAATACAGGAGATCCATTATGAAGGCAGGCATGGAGAATTCAAGTCTCTGATCTCTTCAGCTGCGCGGGCATAGGGAGTCGTAAACTGTCTAAATGCTGTTTGCTCAGAATCACTAGGCAATATTGACCTGTTGTGAATCTGGGGCGAACAGTCTGGGCCCCTCAGAACACACACAAAGCCCGGATTGGCTGCATTCAAGCTTAGATTCATCTGGTTTTTGTGACTCAGCACTAACATTCCCGCTGAAATAATTGGTCGGGCTTTCGGAATTGACAGAGTTAAAAGCCAACTGAGCCTTCATAGGCAGTGGCCACAGGATTGAAATGGGGCTTGGGAGAGATAGTCAGGACCCACCTGTTGCATTGGTCACCCAGCAAAGGGAACGAACGGTCACCATTTTAATGGGATACCACCATGGCAGCGAACTGACGTCACAGTCGGAGGAGATAACTTCATTGAAACCAGTGCGACAAGTGTGTTATCCCATTGCCATCTCTCTCAACACCGCAGGGAAACCTCAAGGGCCCTTCCCACCTCTGCCGTAATGGTCCCTCCCAGCTCTCCAAGGAGCGCGATACCCAGACCTAGGGAATCAGGATTGGCTCGGGACTCGAGGCGTGTAATTGCCGGCTACCGCTCCCACCAGTGCTGACAATTGAGGTCTCTTACACCACCTACCGGGGCCATGGCTCCCGAAGGGCAAGCAAATTCGCTGGGGTTTCTCAGCCCCAAGCTCTACAAACTTAGGGTCTGAGGGAGGCAATCAAGGAGAGTGTGCCTAGGCGTTCATGGAAACAGGGCTACCAGGAGCAGAGGCCTGGCTTGTAACCAGTATTGTGGTGAGCGTCACAGGTGAGTGGGGCCTGGCTTGAGGAAGCACAAGAGAAGGCCCTAGGCACTCAGGGTTGGAGACCCGCCCAGTCTGGGAGGAAGAGCTGCTGCACAGTGATTGGTTCCCACTTATTGAGAGGAGAAGCTTGGCCCAGTGCGCACAGCTCCACCTACTGGAAGAGAAGTTAATTGAACTCTAGGACTGCATGTATTATTACTATTTTTTTATTTGTATTTTTTTCTTTTTCTTCATTTTCATTTTTGTTGTTGTTGTTCTTTAACTTTTTAAAATGTTTTTATTTTTTTAATTTCTTTTATTTTATTATTATTACTATTAATATTATTATTTTAAATTTTAATTTTCAATTTTTTAATCATCATTATTACTTAAAATTTTCTTTCTTTATTTTCTATTTTTTTTGTCTTTTCATTTCATTTCAATTTTTTTATTCCCCCTTACTTGAATTCTACCTGCCTACTCTCATTCTCTTTAGTGACTTCTCCCTTCCCTTCTAATATCTTTCCTCCCAAGCATCAAATAAATTTATAAGAGTAAGCAGTAACTCAGTAGTCAAACAGAACGAGAAGTAACATGAGAAGCATTAAAAATCAAGGAAGAAAAGGAGTACGAACAATGAAGGACAGCCTAAATATTCAAGAGCACCTAGAGTCATCAGAAAAATGGTCATATAAAGAACTCAAGGAATACCTTAGACAGATGGAATGGAACCTTAAATAGGATACGAGACAGCAAAAACAAACAGTGATAGAACGCATTGAAAATAAATTACATAAACAGATAAAATAAGAAATTAAGCATCTTTATCAGGAGATAGAGATTATTAGAAAAATCAAACAATAATTCTAGAAATCAAGGAAATGATAAACCAAATTAAAAATTCAATTGAGATTATCACTAACAGTGTAGAGCAAGTAGAAGACAGAATGAAGACAAAATATATCATCTTGAAAAAAGTCTAGCCAACAAAGAAATGCTGTAAAAAATTATGAGAAAACATTCAAGAGATATGGGATAACATAAAAAAAAAAACTAATAAGTCATATGGATAGAGGAAGGTACAGAGATTCAAACCAAGGGAATGAGAAACCTGCTGAATGAAATAATTACAGAAAACTTTCCAGAAATAAAAATGGAAACGGATAAACAAATTGTAGATGCTTACAGGACATCGAGCACACAAAATCACAGTAGACCAATGCCAAGACACATTGTTATGAAGATATCCAATATACAGAACAAAGAGAAAATATTAAAAGCTACCAGAGAAAGGAGGCAGATTACAATCATTACAATCAGGGGTAAACCAAAAAGGTTAACAATGGATTTTTCATCATAGATGCTGGAAGTGAGAAGATCCTGGAACAACGTACTTCAAACACTGAAAGACAATGGATGCCAACCAAGAATTATGTATCCAGCAAAATTAAGCTTAAGGTAAGACAACGAGATAAAAATATTTCATGATAAACAAAACCTAAAAGAATTTGCAGCCAGATAACCAGCATTGCAAAGCATCTTGAGCAAAACACTACACAAGGAAGAAATGAAAATCAACAACGAAAACCATGAGTGAGAAGTGCCTCAGTAATGACAGAGGGCGGGGGAAAAGCTAATCATGGAGAAACAAACTAATTTAAAAAAAAGATATAAGCAAACATGGGTGGCAGTACAAACCATATATCAATAGTAACTCTAAAAGTAAATGGCTTAAACTCTCGAATAAAGTGACATAGGCTTGTAACTTGAAATAAAAAAAAAATCCAACAATATATTGCCTCCAGGGGACACATCTGAATGGAAAAGACATACACAGGCTGAAGGTGAAAGATTGGGAAAATTTATACCATGCACACGGTCCTCGTAAGCAAGCAGGGGTGGCCATCCTCCTATCGAATAAAATCGACCTCAAGACTAATTTAATCAAAAGGGATAAAGAAGGACATTATATACTGCTAAAATGAACCATTCACCGACAAGACATAACAATTATCAATATTCACGCAGCAAATAATGGTGCTGCGATGTTCATAAAACAAATTCTCCTCAAGTTCAAGAATCAAATAGACCACAATACAATAATTATGGGTGACTTCAACTCACCTCTCTCACCATTGGACAGATCCTCCAAACAAAAGTTGAAAAAAGAAACTATAGAACTCAATATCGCAATCAATACCCTAGACTTAACTGACATATATAGAATATATCAACCATCATCAAGTGGATATACTTTTTTCTCAGCAGCACATGGATCCTTCTCAAAAATAGACCATATGTTATGCCATAGGGCAACCCTCAGTAAATATAAAGGGGTGGAGATAATACCATGAATTTTTTGTGATCATAATGGAATGAAACTGGAAACCAATGATAAAAGAAGGAAGAAAAAATCATACATCACATCCAAAATGAAGAATATGTTACTGAATGATCAATGGGTTACAGAAGACATAAAGGAGGAAATCAAAAAATTCTTAGAGATAAATGAAAATACAGACACAACATATCAGATTCTATGGGGTACAATGAAAAGAAGTTTTAAGGGGTAAATTCATCGCCTAGAGGTCATTCCTCAAAATAGAAAAGAAAAACAAATAAATGAGCTCACACTTCATCTCAAAGCCTTAGAAAAGGAAGAGCAAAACAACAGCAAATGTAGCAGAAGGCAAGAAATAATTAAAATCATAGCGAAATTGAAACAAAAGAAACTATTGAAAAAATTAACAAAACTAAAAGGTGGTTCTTCAAAAAGATAAATAAGATAGAAAGACCCTTAGCCATGCTAACGAAGAGAAGAAGAGAGAGAAATCAAATTACTAACATACGGGATGAAAAAGGCAATATTACAACAGATGCTACATAAATACAGAAGAAAATTAGAAATTATTTTGAAAACCTGTATTCCAATAAAATAGAAAATAGTGAAGACATCGATAAATTTCTTAAGTCATATGATTTGCCCAGACTGAGTCAGGAGGAAACACACAATTTAAACAGACCAATATCAATGGATGAAGTAGAAGAGGCAATCAAAAGACTACCAACCAAGAAAAGCCCAGGACCGGATGGGTATACAGCAGAGTTTTACAAAACCTTTAAAGAAGAATTAATACCAATACTTCTCAAGTTATTCAGGAAACAGAAAAACTGGGAGCTCTGCCGAATTCATTCTATGAGGCCAACATCACCCTGATTCTGAAACCAGACAAAGACACCTCAAAGAAAGAAAACTACAGACCAATATCTCTGATGAACCTAGATGCAAAAATCCTCATTAAAATTCTGGCGAATTGGATAGAAAGGCACATCAAAAAAATCGTGCACCATGATCAACTTGGATTCATCCCTGGGATGCAAGGAGGGTTCAATATATGGAAATCAATAAATGTTATCCACAACATCAATAGACTTAAAGATAAGAACCATATGATCATCTCGATAGACGCAGAAAAACCATTCAACAAAGTAGAGCATTTCTTTATGTTCAAAACATTTTAAAAACTAGGAATAACAGGAACTTACCTCGACATTGTAAAAGCTATCTATGTTAATCCTCAGGCTAGCATCATTCTGAATGGAGAAAAATTGAAGGCATTCCCTCTAAAATCTGGAACAAGACAGGGATGTCCTCTATTACCACTTCTATTCAATATAGTTCTCCAAAAACTGGCCAGAGCAATTAGAGAGATGAAAGACATTAAAGGCATAAAAATAGGAAAAAGAGAACTTAAATTATCACTATTTGTAGATGACATGATTCTATACATAGAAGACCCAAAAGGGTCTACAGAAAAAACTACTAGAACTCATAAATGAATGCAGCAATGTGGCAGGATACAAAATCAACATGAATAAATCAAAGGCATTTCTGTATATCAGCGACAAAACTTCTGAAACAAAAATGAGTCAAAACACTGCATTCCCAATTTCCTCAAATAATTAAATACTTGGGAATAAACCTAACAAAAGAGGTGAAAGATTTATATAATGCAAACTACAGAACCCTAAAAAGAGAAATAGAATAAGATCTTAGAAGATGGAAAAATATACCGTGTTCATGGATAGGCAGAACTAACATCATCAAAATGGTGATATTACCAAAAGTTCTCTATAGGTTTAATGCAATGCCAATCAAAATCCCATAGAAACTTTTTGTAGAAATAGATAAAGCAATCATAAAATTCAAATGGAAAAATAAAAGACCCAGAATAGCAAAAGCAATTCTAAGCAGGAAGTGTGAATCAGGCAGTATAGCGATACCAGGTTTCAAACTATATTACAGAGCAATCATAATAAAAACAGCATGGTACTGGTACCAAAACAGGCGGGTGGACCAATGGTACAGAATGGAGGACACAGAAACTAATCCAAAAAGCTACAACTATCTTATATTTGATAAAGGAGCTAATGGCCTGCAATGGAGGAAGGATAGCATCTTCATCAAATGGTGTTGGGTAAACTGGAAATCCATATGCAACAAAATGAAACTGAATCCCCTCCTCTCGCCATGCACCAAAGTTAACTCAATGTGGATCAAGGAGCTAGATGCAAATCAGAGTCTCTGCGTCTGATAGAATACAAAGTTGGCTCCGATCTACATATTGTGTGGTCAGGCTCCAAATTCCTTAATAGGACACCCATAGAACAAGAGTTAATAATAAGAATCAACAAATGGGACTTACTTAAACTGGATTATTTTTTCTCAGAAAGAGAAACAGTAAGAGAGGTAAATATGGAGCTTACATCATGGGAACAAATTTTTAGTCCTCACCCTTCACATGGAGCCCTAATATCCAGAGTATACAAAGTATACAAAGAACTTAGAAAATTAGACAATAAGATAACCAATAACCCAATGGGCCAAGGACCTGAAAAGAAACTTCTCAGAGGAGGACATAGAATCAATTAACAAGTACATGAAAAAAATGCTCTCCATTTCTAGCAGTAAGAGAAATGCAAATAAAAAACACCCTAAAATACCATCTCAATCCAGTGAGATTGGCAGCCATTATGAAGTCAAACAACAACAAGTGCTGGCGAGGATGTGGGGAAAAGGGTACTCTTGTACATTGCTGGTGGGACTGAAACTGGTGCGGCCAATTTGGAAAGCAGTATGGAGATTCCTGGGAAAGCTGGGAATGGAAGCACAATTTGACCAAGCTATTGCCCTTCTCGGACTATTCCCTGAAGACCTTAAAAGAGCGTACTACAGGGATACTGCCACATGGATTTTCATAGCAGCACAATTCACAATTGCTACACTGTGGAACCAACCCAGATGCCCTTCAATAGATGAATGGATTAAAAAATGTGACTTTTATATACTATCGAGAATTACGCAGCACTAAAAAATGACAAAATCATGGAATTTGCAGGGAAATGCATGGCACTGAGCAGATTATGCTTAGTGAATCTAGCCAATCCCTAAAAAACAATTACCAAATGTCTTCTTTGATATAATGAGAGCAACTAAGAACAGAGCAGGGAGGAAGAGCATGAAGAAAAGATTAACATTAAGCAGAAACATGACGTGTGAGGGAAAGGGAGAGAAGAGGGAAATTGCATGGTAATGGAGAGAGACACTTATTGTTACACAAAATTACATATAAGAGGTTGTGGGAAAATAAACAAGGAGAGAAATGAATTACAGTAGGTATGGTAGAGAGAGAAGATGGGAAGAGAGGGGAGTGGGGATAGTAGAGTATAGGAAAGGTAGCAGAATACAACAGTAACTAATAGGGCATTATGTAAAAATATGGATGTGTAACTAATGTGATTCTGCAATCTGTATTTGGAGTAAAAATGGGAGTTCATAACCCACTTGAATCTAATGTATGAAATATGATATTCAAGAGCTTTGTAATGTTTTGAGCAACCAATAAAAGAAAAAAAAAGTATCAACATATATGCCAATAGAAATTCATCATGAAATGTATATAATCCACAGATCGAAAAATGTTCATTTTACTGAACATGGATTCATGTATAATGTTTTTCAACTAGGAAGCTCACCCATAGGTTGAATTTTCAGTTCCAACAGCGTTTAGGAGGAGTGAACTCTTCTCTCAATTTGCATCTGCCAATTCAGCCACCTCACAAGTGTATACGAGTGATATCAGGTAGAATTCTATATGTGCATATAAAAATACATGTGCTGAATAGGCTACAGAGAAAGGGAGACAGGGATTCACATATTTGCTAATTTTAAAAACACATTTAGAACTATTTCAACAAAAAAATTGACTAGACTTATAACTCCTACATTATATAATGCAAAAGGCAATTCCAACTATACACAATGCGTCCTCTGAACTGCTTGTGTTTCTTCTCTTTTTGGCTTATTTTTCACCATCATATTAGGATTATTAGTCAGAGACTAGTAGGGTATGGGTTAGTGTCAGAGATTCAGTATTTCAAATGGAAAATTGAAAAATGAATCCAATGTGTATGTAAATATGTGCTACACAAAAATCTTCCCACTCACATCCAGAACAATGCCTTGACATTACCTACGGCCCAAGTAAAACACAATTAGAGTAGAAAAGTGTGAAAATCTATGAATACATATATGGAATGGAATATGCTCGGGAGTTCACAACCTTGGAGGTGGTAGAGGAGTTTCCAAAAGTAAAGGACAGGGTAAACACTCCACAAAAAGGAGCTCTGCTGGCCTAAGAATTCTTGGGAAACGGCTTCTGAGGTTGGGCACTTGAAATATATGTTGTTGTCATGAGCTTTAGCTTCCTTTGTAGTGAGACCATCATAGCTGGGTCTGCATCTATGTAACCGAAAGACATGGTTTCTTATATTCCAATGAACATGAGGCAGCAGTGCTCAATTCTCTCTTTGTAGCTAAACTGTGTCCATTGGAAGCTAAGTGTCTCCCAGTGGGGACTGTGAAGACATTTGGTCATCCTCCACTTTTCGTGGTATTTCTTGCTGCTGCACTGGGAATTTGGTATTTGCTTCACAAAACATAAAAAGTTCATCTGAGATACAGTGCTGGAGGGAGTTCTGTCACGTGTGGTGGGTCAGGGTCTGCAGGAGAATGCACCAACCAGGCTTGTATCCCACATAGCTTGCCCCAATAACCATAGCAACCTGATTCTGAATATTGCCCTGAAAACTCTCCATTTAACAAGATGCCTTTACATATAAGGATCTGATGTCTGCACTATATCAGTCACAAAAAATTTGGAAGCCAATGGCAGATTCACATAGCCCCACCATGATGTTTTATCACACACCTGCCCACCACTGCTCTAGGCCCCCTACTCAGCAGGCTCCAAATTACTGGCTTCTCTTGTTCTACACCATTTTCATGAAACCCAGTCAAAAACAAGGCACTGTCTGGTATACACATGATCAGCAACAGGACATCAAAAGTTTCTGCAGTGCCACCTGGTCATGGGAATTTCAAAAATTTCATGGTATTTATCTAGAAATTTTTCAAGGATGAAGTTAGAGGCACTGTGGGTTTCAATTCATTCAGGAACCATTAAGTGTTGAGAAAGTTCATTACAATGAGAGCTCTGGAGAACTCTCACAGTCAATGCTTCTCAAACAGTTGCCAAAAGGTCTCCTAAAGCCAGGCCAACTGACATCTACAATGTGAGGTCCATGTGTGTTTTGACTCTCAAATATGGGTGATAAGTCTTTCAGAATAAAATCATGTGATATCCTGGCTGAGATTCTCAGGCCTCTGTGGAAACCACCCTGGGCCTAGATCTCAGTTTCCAAGAGTGAGTCTCATGCGTGGCCTCCTAAAATCCCAACACAATTCATGGCAATACTTCTCTGAGGTCAGTTTCAGAACTCAGTCTCTAAGGGGAATCACACCAGAGTTCAAGCCCAGGTGGACCCAGTCATCCCTTCCATCCGCCAATAAATGACCACAATTAAAATCAAAACACTCCCACAGGGCCATCATCTTCTTCCATGTAGACACTCATCATAACCTCCAGCTGGAGGTTTCTATGAGCCCAAATAAGCTCACTTGCGCCTCATTTACCTAAAATCATGATGGCCTGGACACTCTTCCTGTGAACCAGGAATGATCAAATATTCCTGCTGTTAAAGTGTTCCACTTCTCCAATTTGAGGCCTACTGGCTGTAGGGTATAGATTCTTTATGTGATTTGGAGTCATGAGAAAACCCAAGCAAATATGGGCTAGCCTCTGCAGGGATTTCAAGAACTCATTTGACCCAAAGGATCCCTATTCTCACTTTATGGAGGTCAGGAACCTAAAACAAGAAGGCAAAAATATTCATCAACAATGACTGCTCTTTTGGCCATTTTAGTTTTGGAAGCACATGGGATCTTTCTTTAGATCCATCAGGTGCTGAGAATCAAAGCCACAACCTCATACAAGGACAAGAGGCTGATTCAGACACATCTCATTCCAAATCAATTAAGCAAAGAGCCACAGGTGATGTCCATACATTTCCATATGAAAACAGTTTTCTTCAGGCTACACAAAGGGGTGGCCTGAGGCAAAGACCTTTCTGACATTCAGGGTAATAGAAATAGAAGTAAGCAAATGGCCAAAAGAAGGGTTTCTCCACTGAGACTTTACTGGTCACACTGAAATCTGAGTTTTCTTAGATGCCTCCATTCCCTTCAGCAATCCAATACATGGCCATGACACAGAATCTTGTGGTGTTACATATTTGGGAAACAAAACCATGAGCCTATTCTGGAGAGTGGCCAGAATTCACGAAGAAAACAGGAACTTTAGAAGATAGTAGATGTTGCCCATCCATAAGGCAAGCTGCAGTCCATTCATTAATTGGGCAGTATGAACGCGGGGAAGCTTTCAACTAGAGACAACACATCCATTGATGCATTCTCTTTTCTAATGTCTACAACCACGGATACAGTGGGATACACAGACCTAGAAACACTCACCATGTCAAACGACTTACTAGAAACAGTCCACTCCAAACCAAACAAACCACCTTTCCTACCTATTCTCAGAACATGAGAAAAAACCACAAACTCACACCTACAATGGCAAAGGCACTTACTTCCCCCAAATAGGTCTGTGACTATCCAGAGTGTCTTCTGACTGGTGGGCCATATTATGTTCCCCCAAAATGGCCTGTCCTGTTTCAGATCTGGTCTCCTTGTCCAACTCTGTGAAGTTGTCAGGAGCCAAAGGTGAGCCACTACCTGCTTTCTCAGGAAAGGCCCCTCATCAGAGCTCTGCTGGCATTTGGCCATCCTCACATCAGTAGGTACCAAGAAAGACTGACTATGTCTTTGGGAAAAGCAAACAAGTTAGCCCACTGGAACTGGGAGTGGGACTGGCTCTGGGTGCCTTCCTTCCTGGATCCCAGGTTCAGAGAATTCCATCACCAAGGAAGTGAAGTGAGGTCACTTCTTTCAGGAACTGAATATGGTCACTACCTTGGTAACCACTTTGTGCTAACAGTTGCATCCAGGGTTCCCATGAGATGGAGGCTGCCCCAAAATCCTGTGACACATTCAGAAGATAGAATGGTATATCAACCATAGGCACCAGGGAACAGCTCTCCACAGAGGCCTGGTTCAGTCCATCTTCTCTTCATTAAGAAGAGAGAGGCTGATTCAGACTATCAATTAATCCTGACCAGGTTGTTTGCCATGGAAGATGACTATTGCTCTCTCAGGTCCTACATAGCTGCCTATATCTTCTGCAAGGATCATTTCTCCATGGATCTTTGATGTTCTCATCAGGTGGAAGATCATCTACATTCCTATATTGTAAGACCCACATTGTCCCTGCTCTTAAGTAAGTTATACTGAGGGAACAGTGTATGGTTAGGGTTAATAACATGTTCAATTTGGGTTACAAATCATTCTGCGGGATGAATAATGGTATTGGCAAAATGCGATATTTACAAGAGTATATATGTGAAACATAAGTACGAAAGCAGAAATCTAGGTAAGATTTGAAGCCCAGAAGGGCATTGGGGACTTGAGTGGGATACTTAGCTTTGAGTAATGTGCAGCACAGATGTCTCAGATAAATCAATGTACACTGGCATCGTACCTTGTACCTTGGATATTGAATGTTGAAGAGAACATCCAGTCAAAAACTGATAGTCGGCAGGATTAGGAAGGTAGTTGGTAGGTTTAGAAAGAAGAGTGAGTATAGGATTTGGACCAAAAGTTCTTTCACAATAAGATTTCGGGTAGAGAGTGTATGTAAATGTAAGCACATGTGCAGAGTCAGTCACAATGATGAACTGGGGAAAAATATAGGAAAGCAGATATCAATAGAGACATTAGGAAATCAAGCAAAGTATAAATTGTGTGATAGGGTTAGACATTTTCAACAGGTTTGAAGTTGAATATATAATCTTAAGAAGAAACAAATATGTAGTCAAAAATAGAATTGATATTTGAGAGCATTAGGCAACCTGGACATGGATGTTTTTAGTAATCCATGCTCACTTTCCATTTACGCTTTGGTACAATTGTTAAGTGTGACCTTTGCTTTTTGTTTCCAGAATATTTCTGTAATAAAATGTGTATGTAGATCAGGTGAAAAGAGTATTTCTTCCACCAATTCTGCGAGCAATATTTTGAAGACTTACAAATTAGTATGGGGGTACAAATAGGTGTACCCTGTTTCAATGAATATAGACATAATGCATGAATAGACCATACTGTGAATAAATAATATAACTGGATCCACTTTAAATAATGGATTGAATAAATATCTGAAAATTTATAAGAAATTTTATATTGATATGCAATCATTCATTCCAACCAGTTATATATCTAACGATAATCTTAGGGTTATGGTTTATCATGAAGGGTGTGTGAGTTTTGGTTCAAAATTGATTATGGAAATCGAAAATAATATATTTGGAAAAAAGTCTCATGAATAGACCAGGCAAGAAACATAGAGGAATACATGTGTTCTGGAGCAGGAAGTGATTGAAAGTGAAACAAATGCCTATAAATTTGCTAACTAGTGAATAAAATATATATACTGAGATGTGCATAAACTGAAGAAATAGTAATGTACCAGTGTGGAATAAAAATTAATGTCAAAATACACATCATGTCCCATAGGAACCTACATGCATTGATGTTAAACTGGGTCAGTTAATGTAGACATATTAGGATTTGTATGCACCTTTTACTGAAGTTAGTTTTCAGTACTAGGAAACAAATATGTATTTCGGGTGGATGAATATTTCTAAGAATAATCTTGTGAAAAGTTGATTATTAATCCACATACATGAACATGAATGAATTTAGGGAGTGTATATAAGACACATATATTTCATATTTTTAAAAATATGGAGAGTATATATATATATATATATATATATATATATATATATATATATATACATATATATATATACACACACACACACACACACACACACAAACACAGACATTAAAAAGTAGCAATATATATGCCAATCGAAATTCATCATGAAATATATATCATAAAGATGCAAAAACATTCATTTTAGTGAACATGGGTTTATGTATAATGTTGTTCCACTGGGAAGCTCACCCATAGGTTGAATTTTCAGTTCCAACAGCGTTTAGGAGGAGTGATCACTTCTCACACTTTGTATCTGCTAAGTCATATACCTCACAAGGATGTACGTGTGATACCTTGTAGGATTCTATTGGTGCATATAAAAATACATGTGCTGAATAAGCTCCAGAGAATGGGAGACAGTAATTCACATATTTGTTAACTTTAAAAACACATGGAGAACTATTTCAATTAAATATTGAATAGATTTATAACACCTACCCTTTATCATGCAAAAGGCAAGTCCAACTCTGAACTGCAAGTATTTATGTACTGTTTGGGTTATTTTCTTCCATCATATTTGGATTTGTAGTCAGAGTCTAGTAGAATATGGGTTAGTGTCAGGGATTCAGAATTTCAAATGGAAAATAGAAAAATTAATCTTCTGACTCTCATCCAGAACAATGCCTTGTCATTACTTTCACCCCAAGGGAGACACAATTAGAGTAGAAGAGTTACAAAATCTGTGATTACATTTCTGGAATCGAAAATGCTCAGGAGTGCACAAACTTGGAGGTGGAATAGGAGTTTCCAAAAGTAAGGACAGGGTACACACTCCACAAACATGAAGCTCTGCTTGCCTAAAACTTCTTGAGAAACTGCCAGTGAAATTGGGCACTGAAATATAGGTTGTTGTCAGGAGTTAAGCTTCCTTTGTAGTGAGACCCTCAAAGCTGGGTCTGCATCTATGAGACCTGGAGGACAACATTTCTTATTTTCCAATGAACACGAGGCAGCAGTGCTGAATTCTCTCTTTGTAGGTAAACTGTGGGCACTGGGGGCTTATTGTCTCCCCGTGTGGACTGTGAAACCATTTGGTCATCCTCCACTTTTCGTGGTGTTTCTTGCTGCTGCACTTGGAGTTTGGTTCATGCTTCACGAAATACAAGGAGTTCAACTGGGAAACAGTGCTTGAGGTAGTTCTGTCACGTGTGGTGGGTCAGGATCTGCAAGAAAATTCACCAACCAGGCTTCTATCTCTCAAAGATTGCCCGCTTGTCCATAGCAACCTGATTCTGAACATTGCCCTGAAACTACGCCACATAACAAGATGCTTTTACATATAAGGGTCTGATGTCTGCACTCTGTCAGTTACAAGCCATTTGGAAGCCAATGGCAGATCCAAATGGCTCCACCATGATGTTTTATCACACACCTCTCCACCACTGCTCTAGGCCCACTACTCAGCAGGCTCCAAAATACTGGCTTCTCTGTTCTAAACAAATTTCATGAAACCCTGTCAATCAAGGCACTGTCTGGTACACTCATGGTAAGCAACAGGACATCGAAAGTTTCTGCAGTTCCACCTCGTCATGGAAATTTCAAAAATTTCGTGTTATTTATCTAGCCATTTTTCAAGGATGACGTTGGATGCACTGTGGATTTCAATTATTCAGGAACCATTAAATGTTGAGAAAGTTCATTTCAAAGAAAATTCTAGAGAACTCTCACAGGCAAGGCTTTCCAAAGAGTGGACAAAGGTCACTTGAAGCCAGGACCATTGAGGTCTACAATGTGAGGTCCTATGTCTTTTGACTCTCAACTATGGCTGCCAAGTCTTTCAGAATAAAATCATGTGATATCCAGGCTGAGATTCCCAGTTGTTTGTGGAAAGCCACCCTGGTCCTAGATCTCAGGTTCCAAGGGCGGCTCTCATGCGTGGCCTCCTAAAATCCCAACACAATTCATGGCAATACTTCTCTGAGATCAGTTTCAAAACTCAGTCTCTACGTGGAAACACACCAGAGTTCAAGCCCAGTTGACCCAGTCATCTCTTCCAACCGCCACACCAATGACCAGAATTAAAACCAAAACACTCCCACATGGCCCTCATTTTCTTCCATATAGTCACTCATCATAACCTTGGCTGGAAGTTTTTATGAGGCACACAGCCCAAGACAATGTCAAAATAAGCTCCCTTGCCCTTCATTTGTCTAAAGTCAGTGTTTCCTGGACAACGTTCCTGTGAACCAGGACTGATCAAAGAGGCATGCCATTAATACTGTTCCGCTTTTCCAATTTGAGGCATACTGACTGTCGGGTATAGTTTCTTTATGTGATTTGCAGTCATAAGAAAACCCAAGCACCTATGGGCTAGCCTCTGCAGGGCTTGAAGAACTCAGTTGACCCAAAGATCCCTGTTATCACTTGATGGAGATCAGGAACCTTACAGAGGAAGGCAAGAGACTTCATCACAATGACTTCTCTTTTGGCCATTTTGGATTTGGATGCACACATGGGATCTTTCTTTAGATCCATCAGGTGCTGAGAATATAAGCGATAATCTCAAACTGCACTAAGAGGCTGATTCAGACATATCCCTTTGCAAAGCAATTAAGCCAGGAGCCACAGGTGATGCCCATTTATTTCCATTTGAAAACTGTTTTTTTCAGGCATTGGAAATGTGGGGCCTTAGGCAAAGACCTTTCTTACATTCAGGGCAACAGAACAATAGGTAAGCAAAATCCCAAAGCAGATTTTCTCCACTGAGACTTTCCTGGTCACACTGATATCTGAGTTTTCTGAGATATTCACCATTCTCTTCAGCTATCCAGTACATGGCCATGTCCCAGATTGTGGAGGAGATACATATCTTGAACACAAAACCATGAGCCTATGGGAGAGTGGACAGAATTCAGGAAGAAATCACGAATGTAGGAAGTTAGTAGGTGTTGCCCATCCATAAGGTAACCTGCAGTCCATTCATAAATTGGACAGGATGAATTCTGCGAAGATTTCTACTAGACAGGACACATCTATTGATGCATTCTCTTTTCTATTGTCTACAACCACGGACACAGTGGGATATCCAGACATAGAAACACTCGCCTTCTCAAAGGACTTACTAGAAACAGTCCACTCCAAACCAAACAAACCGACTTTCCTACATATTCTCAAAACATGAGACAAAATCAAAAACACACACACACACACACCCACAAAGGCACCTTCTTTCCCCAAATAGGTCTGTGACTATCCAGAGCGTCCTCTGACTGGTGGGCCATACTATGTTCCCCCGAAACGGGCTGTGCTATGTCAGATCTGGTCTCCTTGGCCAAAACTGTGATGTTATCAGGAGCCAGCGGTGAGCCACTGCCTGTTTTCTCAGGTAAAGCCCCTCTTCAGAGCTTTCCTGGCATTTGTCCATCTTCAATTTAGTTGCCAAGAAAGACTGACTCTGTCCTTCTTAAATCCAAACATTTGAGACCACTGGTACTTGGACTGGGACTGCCTCAGGGTGCCTGGCTTCCTGGATCCCAAGTTCAGAGTGTTCCATCAACAAGAAAGAGACATAGGTCACTTCGTCTAGAACTGAATGAGGTCACTGCCTTGGCAACCACTTTGTCTTAACAGTTGCTTCCAAGGGTCCCTGAGATGGATCCTGCCCCTACTTCCTATGACACTTTCACAAGCTAGAATGGAATATCAACCACAGGCACCCGGGAACAGCTCTCCACACAAGCCTGGTTTGGTCTATCTTCTCTACATTAAGAAGAGAGAGACTGCTTCAGACACATCCCTTCATCCTGACCTGTTTTTTTTTTGTTTTTTTTTTGTCATGAAAGATGACTTTCGCACTCTCAGGTCCTTCATAGCTGCCTACATCTTCTTTAGGGATCATTTCTGCATGGACCTTTGAGGTTCTCTGCAGGTTGAAGATCTCCTACATTCCTGTATTGTAAGACCAACTCTGTCCCTGCTATTCTGTAAAGTTAGATTGAGGGAACAGTGTATGGTTACGGTTAATAACATGTTTGATTTGGGTTAGGATCATTCTGCTGGATGAATAATGGTATTGGGAACCTGCGATATATATAAGATTATATAGGTGAAATATATGAATGAAAACAGAAATCTCGGTAAAATTTGAAGCCCAGAAGGGCATTAGGTCCTTGATTGGGATACTTAGCATTTAATTATGTTCTGCACAGATGTCTCAGATAAATCTATACACAATGGCATAGGACCTGATACCTTGGATGATTGAATGTTGAGGAGAACAACCATTCAAAGAGGGAGAGTCGGTAGGATTAGGAAGATAGTTGGTAGGATTAGAAAAAAGTGTGAGTATAGCATTTGGACAAATAGTTCTTTAGAAATAGGTTTTCAGGTAGACAGAAAATGTAAATGTCAGCACATGTGAAGAGTCAGTCACAGTGATGAAATGGGGAAAATATGTAGGAAAGCAGATATCAATAGCGACATTAGGAAATCAGGCAAAGTATAAAGTGAGTGATAGCAATAGACACTTTCAACAGGCTTGAGATTGAATATATAATCTTAGGAAGTAACAAATATGTAGTCACCAATAGGATTGACATTTGAGAGCATTAGGCAACGTGGACATGGGTGATTTTCATAACCCATACTCACATTCCATTTAGGCTTTGGTACAATCGTAAGTGTGACTTTCCATTTTGTGGCCAGAATATTACTGTGATAAAACGTATATGTAGATCAGGTGACATGAGTCTTTCTTGCACCATTTCTTGGAGCAATATTTTGAAGAGGTATAAATTAGTATTGGAGGTACATATAGGTGTACCATGTATGTATGAATATAGAGATAATGCATGAATAGACAATACTGCGAATAAATAATATAACTTGTTCCAACTTTAAATAATGGATTGAATTGATATCTGAAAATACACAGGAATCATATATTGATATATATATACATTCATTCCAACCAGTAATACATCTAATGGTAATATTACGGTTGTGGTTTATCATAAAGAGTGTGTTAATTTTGCTTCAAAATTGATTATGGAAATCGAAAATAATGTGTTTGGAAAGAAGTCTCATGAAATGACCAGTCAAAAACAAGGAGGAATACATATGTTCTGAAGCAGGAAGTGATTGAATGTGTTACAAATTTCTTTAAATTTTTGAACTTGTGGATGAAATGTATATTCTATGATGTACAAAAACTGCAGAAATAGTAATGTACCAGTGTTTAATAAAAATGAACGTCAAAATACACATCATGTCCCATAGGATTCTACTTGCATTGATGTTAAAGTGGGTCAGCTACTGTAAAAATATAAGGATTTGTTTGCACCATTCAATGAAGTAACTTTTTAGTACTAGAAAACAAATATGTATTTCAGGTGGATGAATATTTTGAAAATAATCTTATGAAAAGTTTAATATAAAACCACATACATGAACAAGAATGAATTTAGGGAGTGTATAATAGGACACATATATTTTATATTTTGAAAAATCTAGAGAGTATATATATATATATATATATATATATATATATATATATATATATATATACACACACACACACACACACACACACACACACAAAACACACACAGAGACATTAAAAAGTAGCAATATATATGCCAATTAAAATTCATTGTGAAATATATATCATCCACAGATCCAAAAATATTAATTTTACTGAACATGGATTTATGTATAATGTTCTTGAACTAAGAAGCTCACTCATAGTCTGAATTTTCAGTTCCAAAAGTATTAATGAGGAGTGATCTCTTCTCACACTTTGTATCTGCCAAGTTAGCCACCTCTCAAGAATATACGTGTGATACCAGGTAGGATTCTATATGTGCGTATAAAAATACATGTGCTGAATAGGCTACAGAAAAATGGAGACAGGAATTCACAGATGTGTTAACTTTAAAAACACATGCAGAACTATTTCAACAAAAAATTGACAAGATTTATAACTCCTACCCTATATCATGCAAAAGGCAAGACCAACTATACACCATGCCTCTTCTGAAGTGCTAGTATTTCTATTCTGTTTCAGTTATTTTTCTCCATCATATTAGAATTAATAGTCAGAGTCTAGTAGGGTATGGGTTAGTGTCAAGGATTCAGTATTTCGAATGGAAAATTGAACAATGAATCCAATGTGTATGTAAATATGTGCTACACAAAATTATTCCCACTCTCAACCAGAACAATGCCTTGACAATCCCTTCACCCCAAGTAAGACACAATTAGAGGAGAAGATTTAGAAAATCTGTGAATAAATTTGTGGAATGCAATATGCTCAGGAGCTCACAGCCTTGGAAGTGGTAGAGTAGTTTCCAAAAGTATGGGACAGGGTAAAAACTCCACAAACATGGAGGTCTGCTGGCCTAGAGACTTCTTGAGAAACTGCCTGTGAGGTTGGGCACTTGAAAAATATGTTGTTGTCAAGAGCTTTAGCTTCCTTTCTAGGGAGACCATAAAAGCTTGGTCTGCATCTATGAGACCTGGAGGACATGGTTTCTTATTTCCCAATGTACATGAGGCAGCAGTGATGAATTCTCTTTTTAGATAAACTGTGGCCACTGGGGGCTAAATGTGTGCTGGTGTGCACTGTGAAGGCATATGGTCATCTTCCATTTTCGTGGTGTTTCTTCCTGCTGCACTGAGAGTTTGGTATTTGCTTCACAAAATACAAGGAGTTCAACTGGGTCACAATGCAAGAGGAAGTTCTGTCATGTATGGTGGGTCAGGTTTTGCAGGAGGATACAAGAACCAGGATCCTATCCCACATATCTTGCCCCCTTGACCATAGCAACCTGATTCTGGACAATGTCCTGAAACCTCTCCATATAACAACTTGCCTTTACATGGAAGGTTCTGCTGGCTGCACCATGTCAGTCACAAGCCATTTGGAAGCCAATGGAAGATCCACATGGCCCCACCACAGATGTTTTATCACATACCTGCCCACCACTGCTCTAACCTACTACTCAACACAGTCCAACTTACTGGCATCTCTGTTCTACACCATTTACATGAAACCCAGTCAATCAAGGCACTGTCTGGTATATTCATGATCAGCAACAGGAGATCAAAAGGTTTTCCAGTGCCACCTGGTGATGGGAAATTCAAAAATTTCATGGTATTTATCTAGCCATTTTTTAAGGATGAAGTTGGAGGCACTGTGAGTATCAATTTTTTCAGGAACCATTAAATGGTTAGGAAGCTCATTTCAATGAAATCTCTGGAGAACACTCACAGGTAAAGCTTCCCAAAGAGTGGCCAAAAGATCATATGATGCTATGCCCATTTAGGTCTACAATGTGAGGTCCATATGAGTTTTGACTCTCAACTATGGGTGCCAAGTCTTTCAGAATAAAATTTGTGGTATCCTGGCTGAGAGGCTCAGTGCTCTGTGGAAAGCCACCCTGGGCCTAGAACTCAGTTTCCAAGGGCGATGCTCATGCCTGGCTTCCAAAAATCTCAACACTATTCATGGCAATACTTCTCTGAGGTCAGTTGAAGAACTCAGACTCTAAGGGAATCACACCAGAGTTCAAGAACATGTGGACCAAGTCATCTCTTCCAACCGCCACCCAAATGACCACAATTTAAACCAAAACACTCCAACGTGGCGCCCATCTTCTTCCATATAGACACTCACAATAAACTCCACTATGGCTGGAGTTTTCCATGAGGGGCATAGCCCAAGACCGTGTCCAAAATAAGCTCTTTTGCACCTAATTTGCCTAAATTCAGGGTGGCCTGGACACCCTTCTTGTGAACCAGAAGAGATTAAATAGGCCTCCCGTTAATACTGCTCTGCTTCTTCAATTTGAGGCCAAATGACTGTGGGGTTTGGATTCTTTATGTGAATTGGAGTCTTGAGAAAACCCAAGCAACTATGGGCTAGACTCTGCAAGGCTTTGAAGAACTCATTTGACCCAAAGGATCCCTAATCTGACTTGATGGAGGTCAGGAAAGTTACAGAGGAAGGCGAGAGACTTCATCCACAAGGACTGCTCTTTAGACCATTTTGGTTTTGGATGTACACATGGGATCTTTCTTTAGATCCATCAGGACCTGAGAATCTAAGCCACAGCCTCACACAGGGTAAATAAGCTGATTCAGACACATCCTTTCCAAAGCAATTAAGCAAAGAGCCACAGGTAATGCCCATTCATTTCCATTTGAAAACTGTTTTCTTCAGGCTTCACAAAGTGGTGGACTGAGGAAAAGACCTTCCTGACATTCAGGGCAACAGAAGAGTAGGTAAACAAAAGGCCCCAAGCAGGGTTTCTCCACTAAGACTTTCCTGGTCACACTGATATCTGAGTTTTCTGAGATGCTCACCATTCCCTTCAGCTATACAGGACATGGTCATGTCACAGAGCTTCGAGGTTGTACATATCTTAAACAGAAAACCATGAACCTATTCTGGAGAGTGGCCAGAATTCAGGAATAAAACAGAAACTAAGGAAGATAGCAGGTGTTGCACATCAATAAGGCAAGCTGCAGTCCATTCATAAATAGGGCAGGATGAATGCTGTGAAGCTTTCTACTAGACACGACATATTAATTGATGCATTCTGTTTTCTAATGTCTACAACCACGGACACAGTGGGATACACAGACATAGAAATTCTCGCCTTGTCAAACGACTTACTAGAAACAGTTCACTCCAAACAAAACAAACCGCCTTTCATACCTATTCTCAGAACATGAGACAAAACCACAAACCCACACCCACACCACAAAGGCACCTCCTTCCCCCAAGTAGGTCTGTGACTATCCAGAGTGTCCTCTGTCTGGTGGGCCTTATTATGTTCCCTGGAAATAGCCTGTTCTGTCTCAAATCTGGTCTTTTTGGCCAACTCTGTGAAGTTGTCAGGAGCCAGCGGTGAGCCACTGCGTGCTTTCTCAGGAAAGGCCCCTCTTCATAGCTTTCCTTGCATTTGGCCATCCTTACATCAGTAGGTCCCAAGAAAGACTGAGTCTGTCCTTGGTAAATCAAAATAAGTTTGACCACTGGGACTGGGACTGGGACTGGCTCTGGGTGCCTGGCTTCCTGGATTCCAAGTTCAGAGAGTTCCATCACCAAGGAAGTTAGGTGAAGTCACTTTCTTTTGGAACTGAATGAGGTCACTGCCTTGGCAACAACTTTGTCCTAACAGTTGCTTCCAAGGTTCCCATGAGAGGGAGGCTGCTCCTACTTCCTGTGACACTTTCACAGGTCAGAGAGGTATGTCAACCATAGGCATGCAGGAGCAGCTCTCAACACATGCCTGCTTTGGTCCATCTTCTCTACATTAAGAAGAGAGTGGCTGATTCAGACACATCCCTTCATCCTGAGCAGGTTGTTTGCCATGGAAGACTTTTGCTCTCTCAGGTCCTTCATACTTGCCTACATCTTCTCCAGGGATCATTTCTACGTGGACCTTTGAGGTTTTCAGCAGGTGGAAGATCCTCTATTTTCCTGTATTTTAATACCAATTCTGTCCCTGCTCTTCTGTAAAATTAGATTGAGAGAACAGTGTATGGTTAGGATTAATAACATGTTCGATTTGGTTTAGAAAGAAAACTACACGGTTGAGCAAACAGGGTCCTACAGTTAGCAATAATATGAGGAATTTTAATGGACCGGCCATGGCAGATAAAAGCGCAGTTAATCAGGTCACTATGTGAACCAAGACTCAAACCTCCCTTTTGGGGCCTCTGTCTCTCTTTGACGCTCTTCAAGTCGTTTTCTTAATTTATTCATAGATTCTTTTACAACTCCAGTATTGTCGGCACAAAAACAACATTCTTCCCTCAATGCAAGCAAAAAGGCACCTTTCTCTCATGAAGAGGAGGTCCAAGACTCGCCTGCTTTGTAAAACAACTTCAGAAAGAGAGAGGTTAAAATTCCTGTAAAGCTGTGATGTCGGTTTTTAATGTCTTTAAGTTTTCACCTATTTATGCTTCTAATTGTGTCTTTCTTGTGTCTCATGGACTAGCCCACCCCTTAAGCAACTATTATTTCTAATAGGATGGCTAAAGTAAGGGATACAGGTTCCCGCTGGAACCGGGTTGTATGCCCCCCTATTTGATCTTTAAATGAACCTACGTCATGATAGAGAACTCTGGAAAACATCTGCATCATTACATAATTAATCACATATATTGACCATTTTATGAAAACATAAATAATGTTAAAGTGTATAGAATTATACTGTTGTAGGGATGGACAAGGAAAGGGACCTAAGATAGCACCACACACAGGAAAACAGCCTTATTTGGTTGCATCCGGATTTAGAGGGCATTGCTTCTGTTGTAATCAATTAATCCCCTGAACCCCAAGTTTTGGTAGTTTTAGAATTTGTACCCAACATGTAAGGGAAGTGGATCAGAAGTTCACAGTCTGTAGAAATTCACAAAAATCAGTTTTTGTTTCTGTTTTTGTTCCTCTGTTCTGGGCAAGTTAACTTTTCAAGGACACCTTGGAAAGGGAGAGCTTTTTTGTCTCTTTTTTTTCTCCCTGCCAGCTGTCACCATGAAGCCCAGTTGGTAACTTTTTTATCTTAGAAATGTAGTCATCTCTGTGAAGCCCCAGCTCAAGGCCAGAGGCTTTGTTCACATATTTTGTGAAAACCTAGTGAGGCGGTGTCAAGCTTAGGGGTGGTGATTTTTCCAGCCAGTGGCCAAGTAGAACAGGGCAACATGAAAAGTGGAAGTTTATCTACATTGAACTCTTTCAGAGGGACTCTTTTGCTGAAAGACCTAATGTAAGCCTCGGTGAAGACTTCTGGAGAAGGTTATTTAAGACATATCTATGGACCTGGTACAGAGGGGGAAGACTGGGAAGGCGAGGCTGAGAGCAGCTCCGTGGATCTGAGAATGAGGAAGATGAGATGTAAAAGAATAATGGAAAAGGGGTTTGGGATTTTCCTAGAACAAAACTTGAGCAGTAGAACAGGTAGAGCAGAGGTGAAGATGGGAGTGAGTATTCCAAAAACCCCTGAGGGACTTTAAATTTTTAGAAACCTGTTTTCAGTGATGACAAAGCAACTTTAAAGGCCATTTTTATTACATCTTGGATAGGGGTCTGAGGGCTCTTCTCAGCTGGTTTGAGCTTTGGTTTAGCTTCTTAGAGGACTTGGTGGGACCTAGTGCAGGCACAGACAGAAAAAGAGAGGAGTGAGTGAGTGGAGGGGTACCTCGGTACCTGCTACCTCAGCAAGGGGGCAATGGTCTGAGAACTGGCAGAGGTTTGGGTTTTTGATCTAGTAATTGGAGGTGAGAAATCACGTTGCTGAGGTGGGAGTGACAGCAGAGACTCTAGAGCAGAAGACTGAGGGTGAGGAACTATTGGAGAAGCATAGTACAGGATGTGAGTGAAGGAGGGAAAAGGATTCCGCATAGGGGAATTTTCCCCTTTTGAGCACTTGCTGAAGTTAAAAATGTCACGCAGAATTTGAGGATCTAGAGAACCCTCTGGGGGCCATAGCTTTTGGTTGTCTAATTGGTAATATGGCCAATGCTGTGTACTGAATGTGATGAGGAGTTTGGGTTTTACCAGGCAGCCCCTGTATGCTCACATCCCCATGAGTTACACAAGAAGTTGGCTTTTCCCCCACACAGCCATGGCTGTTTGTGGCTTTGATAGTCCGCCGGGCATACATCGTAATCTAGGCTAGCCAACCTGAATCTGGCTCGAGTTTCTGTGCATCCATAATGTTTGTTTCAATTATCTATGGAATGGAAGGGATTTAATGAAACTTTAGTGGGATCCTCTTCATCAGGGTTATCTCAATAGGAAAGACATATACCAAGCTGAAAAATGTCTGGGTGGAGAGATAGCCACCAGGTCCCTAAGGGGGCTGTATGCGAGATATACCATACTTCTTGTCTAGTAGGATTTGAGATCAGCCTTCACTGCTGAACAGGCTGATGAGGGTTAGGAGTACTGGTGGCCAAGGGGAGAGTCTACAGTCTTGTCCACATAGCGAATACGAAATTTGAAATTGTTACCAGTCTTTTCCAGTTTCCAACCAGAGTCTGGACACAGCGAAGGCTTTAGATGAGAGGCATGGATCCAAAAAGTGATTCTGTCTACTTTTACCGCTGTAGGTGTTATAAGTAGCACCTGGTATGTTCCTTTCCAGCGGGGTTCTAGGAATGACACCTGATGTTGTCTTATGTAGACGAAGTCTCTTACTTGATATTGATGTGGAATCCCCTCGTCCCCAGGTTGGTAGGCAGTGGCCAGCTGTTTCCACAGTTATCACTGAGTTCTTTCAATGGCTTTAAGTCTGTCAAGCAAGGGGTGTGGAAGGGATTGTTAGGCCTTAGAGTTGGGGATTAGGTCCCTTACTGGATGATGGGCATCATAGAGAATTTCATAGGGGGTGAGGTTACACAAAGAAACTGAGGGAGTATTTCTCGCATGAAACAGTGCATAAGGCAGGAGCATAGTCCAATCTTTTATGCCAGTCTCTAAGCTTAATTTTGTTAAGGTCTCTTTAGTGGTTCTATTTATTTTTTCTACCTCTCCTGAGCTCTGGGGTATATAAGCATAATGTAACTTACAATTAATCCACACGTGACTTACCTGGGCCATGAACACAAGTCCATTATCAGACCCTATTACCTTAAACAGACCATATCTTGGAAAAATATCTTCCAGGATCTTCTTGAGAACCATTTGGGCCGTTGTTTTTTTTTTTTTTTTTTTTTTTTTTTCTGTGTGTGTGTGTGTGTGTGTGTGTGTGTGTAAGGCTTCAATCCATCCTGAAAATGTATCTACAAAGACTAGGAGATATTTAAGTCCATACCTTGCTGGCTTAATTTCAGTAATGTCCACTTCCCAGAATTGTCCTGGTCTGGTTCCTCATAGGTGCTTTCCTCTAAGAAACTTGGAAGGGTAAGCATTAAACAATTGACTGACCCAACAGGCTTTTGTTACCGGTTCAGTTTTTTTCTTTCGCTGTGAGTTGGTTAGTGGAAAACTCTGTTCTTAATCCTACAGGAGTTCCTGCAGTTTCTTTGAACCAAGGTGAGTGAGTTGACGTACATTTTTAACTTAGTGTAGGGCTTTCTGTAATTGCAGGCTGAGCTCAGTAAAGTTGAGGCGTTCAGTGTCAGTGTCCTTAGATGTTATCTAAAACTTCCTGTTACTCAGGGGTCCATTGGAATTGGGCATCTCCCTTTAACAGCGGGTATAAAGGAGCAGCTAAGGACGCTAACCCATTTATCCATAACCTGCAAAACCCAGCAATCCCAAGAAACTCTCTTAGTTGTCTGCTGTAAGATGGGGTTGGTATCTGCTCAACGGTTTGTTTTCTGGGCTCAGTGAGCCATCGTTTACCGCCCCTGAGGAAATAGTCATGGAAGATTACTTCTTGCTGGCAAATTGGGCAATTTTGGCAGAAGCTCTATACCCGAGTTGAGCAAGCTCCGATAATAGTGCTTGGGTCCCAGTTCAGTTTTCCTTGGTGTTGGATGCCAGTAGCAGGTGATCCACGTATTAAAGCTGGGTGACTTCGGGGTGTGTAGTTCTGAAATTGTTGAGATCTCTGTGGAGGGCTTCATCAAAGAGAGTGGGGGAGTTTTTGAACCCCTCTGGGAGTCTAGTCCAAGTTAGTTGACTATACTTTCCGGTTTCTGGGTCTACCCACCCAAAAGCAAACAGCAACTGACTATCTTTATGCAGAGGCAAGCAAAAGAAAGCTTGTTCTAAGTCCAGAACAGTATACCATTTCTGCTCAGGTTTCAGAGTGCTAAGCAGTTTGAACAGATTAGGTACTGTGGGGTGAATGTCCTGCACTCTGTTGTTGATCTCTCTTTGGTCTTTAACAGGTTGATAGCCCCGGTTCCTGGCTTTTTCTTCTAATAACAGGGGAGTGTTCCAGGCCAATTGACAGGGCCTTAGGACCCCTAAGGCCAGATATTTCTGAATATAGGGCCTTATCCCATCTTTAGCTTTTTATGCTTAGAAGATATTATTTGACATTGATTGGGGAGGCTGAGGTTTTTAACTCCACTGTTATTGGAGGTTGTTTCACGGCCAGGCCTAACACAGCAGTTTTTGCCCAGGCATCTGGGTAATCTGTTATCCATTTCTGCGGTAGCTTGCCTGTTTGATCAGTCTTGGGGGGTGTGAAGAGTGGATGTTTATCTTCTACTAATATAGTTACAGCCGTGACTATAGGAGTTTTTACTGAAGGATTTAGAAATTTCTTTTGGGGGCTTTCAGGGTTAAAAGTTATTTTGGCCCAGAGCTTGGTGAGCAGATCTCTGCCCATCAATGGGTGCGGGCATTCTGGGATTACTAGGAAGGAGTGATGGATTTTTCCTTTCCCCAGGTCCATGGTCCTCTTAGTAGTCTAAGCCCGATATTTACTGCCATTAGCCCTTTGAACTACAGACCTTTAATTTGATAGACGGCCCAATGGGGCCCTAAGGGCTGAGTATACTGCTCCTGTATTCACTTCAAAGTTTACTGGGGTCCCCTACTCTTCAAAAGTTACCCTGAGCTAGGGGAAGGAATCTGAGCCCCAACTTTCTTAGTCATCCTCCAGAGTCAGAATGGCTGGCTGGCGTGTCTGTCTCTTTATAGGGCACTCCTTGGCCCAGTGTCCTTTTTTTTATGGTAGGCACATTGATCTGAGGCCAGGGGTGGCCTCTGGCACGGGCCCAGTTATCCCTTCCTGTCACCTTATGTCTTAATTTCTGGCCTCTTTCTTGTTGTGACCAGGATCAAAGTCAATGCCTTAGTCTTTCTTTTGCTTCTCTCATCCTCCCTTTGCTCCCTTTCTTTTTCCCTGTTTCTCTTTTATAGTATATTTTTTGGCTTCTCTGACTAAATCTCTCTTTTAACTTTTTTTTTTTTAATATCCATGGCAGCTTCCCCAATTAAGGCCATCATGACAGATGCCTTTTGATCTGCTGCCTGAGGATCGAAAGGAGTATATCTCTTATATGCCTCCATAATTCTCTCTAGAAACATAGAGGTAGATTCATCAGGCCTTTTAATAATTTCTCTTACCATGGCCAAATTAGTTGGTCACCTAGTGGCCCCTTGGATACCCGCTATTAGAGCCTGGCAATAATTGGACATATGCTCCCTATCTTCAAAGGTGTTGGGGTCTCAGTTGGGTTGGTTTAAGGGGAAGCCGGCTTTGATTATGTTGGGAAGTTGTGTTGGTCGCCCATCAAGTCCGAGGATATTTTTTTCTAGCTTCCAGGAGGTTTTTCCTCTCATTCCTCTGTCGTGAAGAGAGTCCCTAGGAGTTGTTGGCAGTCATCCCAAGTAGGCAGGTGTGAAAACGTTGGCGAGTTCTCTGAGTTTTTTTAGCCGGGCCAGCTTCCTCTAGGGAAGGAGGGGCTGTGTGTGCCATTGGACAGTCATCTGGAGGGTGCTGGGCCATCCTGGCTTCCTCGAATGGTGGAGAGGCTGAGTAAGCAGCAGGGGAATTACTTACAGGGTTTTGGGGGTTGGGGGACAAGGGCAGAGGATAAGGACGAGTAGAGTCTTGAGACTCAGGGAGAACAGAGGGTGGAGGTTGAGGAGCAGAGAGTTTGAGAGATAGAATCGTAGGGGAAGGAGTAGGAGTGGGTGCAGGGACAAGGAAAGGCTTCACCCATGGAGGAGGAGATTTGCAGAGGTCCTGACCAGTTAAGATATATGGCTATTGATCTGGATGGCTATGTGGCCCCGGCTGAAAGACAATATCTCAGACTTTTCAAATTAGTGCAAAGTAGAAACATCTTTCTAGGGGCCATCCGACTACAAAGGTGGGTTATTCTGAGACACAGAATCTGCCAGGTCTGGTGTTTTAATGAAAAAGAAAGAATCTGAGCCCTTAAGCAGACTTTGGTCCAGTGATTAAGGTTCAGGGACAGAGGCATTGAAGTGCTCTGTCCCATAATGAAATATACACAGACAGTGAAAGCAAAGACACACGACACAGACAAGACAAGACAATAAAGACAGACAATGGACGTCCAATACTGAGACCAGGACTGAGTAGCGGGCAAATCCTGATGGGCTGCCAATTCCAAATCTGAAAGAAAATATCACTGAGTCGAGGAGACTATGGTTCCTCAATTTCCCGAGTCCATCCCACAGGAACATGGCCTGTGGCTCTGTGACATGTGTGTCAGCCACCGTGGGAGAGAGCTCACGCTCTTTACCAATAGCCATTTTGTCAAACCCTAACCTGAATCCTGAAACCAGAAAGAGGGGCCTTATTTACCCCCAGAGGAGCCCATTGGGGGTCTTTCATCTGCAGCTGCCGGATCTCGCTGGGGCCACCAGAAGTAAAGGTCGGGTGAGCGTCGGTGGAAGAGACCACCAAGAGATTGTCTAATGCAACCTCAAAGGGTTTATTGGGAGTCCGGCATGCAAGGGCTCAGAGCTCGCTTGAATAGAGCAGAGAGCCCTGAGAACAGCTTAAGAAGTGCTTATATATTTTCCTTGGAGAGGGCAGGGAGGGAAGTTTATTGATGGTTAAGGGCGAGTGGGCGGTTTGCGTGCAAATGGTTGATGGAGTACATTCTGCAGTTTGGCAGTTGGGGGCAGCACATTCTGGGAACAAGAAGAGCAAACAGTTCTCAAGATTTCAACAGTGTTTTATTAAGCATACAGAAAAACAGGACGTGACAAGTACCTATTTTATTAACCTTTCAATATAAGTATGAAAACAGAAATCTAGGTAAGATTTGAAGCCCAGAAGTTCATTTGGTCCTTGATTGGTATACTTAGCTTTGAATTACATTCCGTAGAGATGTCCTAGAATTATGGATATACAATGACACAGGACCTTGTACCTTCTCAGAGGTCAGTTCCAAAACACAGTCTCTAAGGGGAATCACACCAAAATTCAAGACAAGGTGGACCCAATTATCTCTACCAACCGCCACACAAATGCCCACAATTAAAACCAAAACACTCCCAAATGGCACTCATCTTCTTCCAAATAGACACTCATCATAACTTCTGGCAGGAGGATTCCATGAGAGGCGCAGCACAAGACAGTGTCCCAAATAATCTCCCTTTCCCCTCATTTGCCAAAAGTCAGAGTGGCCTGGACACCCTTCCTGTGAACCAGGAGTGATCAAATATGCCTGCCATTAATACAGCTCTGTTCTTCAATTTGAGGCCTACTGTCTATGGGGTTTAGAGTCTTTATTTGAATTGGATTCATAAGAAAACCCAAGAACCTATGGGCTAGCATCTGCAGGGCTTTGAAGAACTCAATTGACCCAATGGATCCCTTTTCTCACTTGATGGAGGTCAGGAACCTTACAGAGGAATGCGAGAGACTTCATCAACAATGACTGATTTTTTTGGCCATTTTGATTATGGATCCACACATGGGATCTTTCTTTAGACCCATCAGGTGCTGATAATCTAAGCCACAGGCTCACACAGGGCCAAGAGGCTGATTCAGACACATCCCTTTACAACGCACTTAAGCAAAGAGCCACAGGTGATGCCCATCCATTTCCATTTGAAAACTGTTTTCTTCAGGCTTCACAAAAGCGTGGCCTGAGGCAAAGAACTTCCTGACATTCAGGGCAACAGAACAATAGGTAATCAAAAGGCCCTTTGCAGGGTTTCTCTACTGAGACTTTCCAGGTCACACTGATATCTGACTTTTCTGAGATGCTTGCCATTCTCTTCAGCTATCCAGTACATGTCCATGTCACAGTGGTTGGAGGTGGTACATATCCTGGATGCAAATGCATGAACCTATTCTGGAGAGTGGCTAGATTTCAGGAAGAAAACAGGAACTTAGGAAAATAGCAGGTGTTGCCCATCGATAAGGCAAGCCCTAGTGCATTCATAAATTGGGCAGGATGAATGCTGGGAAGCTTTCTACTTGACAGGAAACATCCATTGATGCATTCTCTTTTGTAATGTCTACAAGCACGGACACTGTGGGATACACAGACATAGAAACACTCGCCTTGTGAAACAACTTACTAGAAACAGTTCACTCCAAACCAAACAAACCGACTTTCCTGCCTATTCTCAGAACATGAGACAAAACCACAAACACACATCTACACCCACAAAGGCACCTCCTCCCCAAGTAGGTCTCTCACTCTCCAGAGTATCCTCTGACTGCTGGGCCATACTATGTTCCCCCCAATATGGCGTGTCCTGTCTCAGATCTGGTCTCCTTGTCCAACTTTGTGAAGTGTTCAGGAGCCAGCTGTGAGCCACTACCTGCTTTTTCAGGAAAGGCCCCTCTTCAGAGAACTCCTGGCATTTGGCCATCCTCACATCAGTAGGTACCAAGAAAGACTGACTCTGTCCTTGCTAAATTGAAGCAAATGAGACACTGGGACTGGGACTGAGACTGACTCTGTGTGCCTGGCTTCCTGGATCCCAAGTTCAGAGAGTTCCATTACCAAGGGATTGAGATGAGGTCACATCCTTCAGGAACTGAATTAGGTCTCTGCCTTGGCAACCACTTTATCCAAACAGTTGCTTTCAAGCGTACCATGAGAAGGAGGCTTACCCTATTTTCTGTGGCACTTTCACAAATTAGAATGGTATATCAACCATAGGCACCAAGGAACCGCTCTCCACACAGGCCTGATTTGGTCCATCTTCTTTATATTTGGAAAAGAGCCTTTAGTCCAGGGAGCACTACAGTGAACCTCTGCACTAAAACTATTAGCAAGCACCTGATGGAGGAGTCCTCCATAGGTAAGTGGCTCCTTTATACCATCTGATATACAGTTAAGGGAGATCTCTTCTGATGACAGAGATGTGGCACGGGGAGGCTCACATATACTTCTGTGCAGAACAGTAACGAGAATCTTTCTGTCCTCTGTTCTGTTCTGTAGGGAATTCCTCTGGAACTGTAGAGAGGTGCCGATGAGCACGCACGCGCTCCTACCCTGGAGCTTTAGCAAGATGTTGCACTGTTCCCCTGTTTCTGTGTTTAGCCACCGGGTTTCTGTTTATTTGTGTTCTGTGTTCTATTTTTTGTTTTTTTGTTTGTTTGTTTTTGTTCGTTTTGTTGTGTGATTTTGGTGGTAAAAACTTAAGTATATTGGACATGAAAATCAGAAATAAAGAGAGTAAGCCTGACACCCCTTTGGACTGTGTTTTAAGGAACTGCAATGAACTTTATCCCCCTTTGCGAAGCAGGATGATAGAAGCGCCTAGCTGGCTGCCTGGAGCACACCCATTGCAGAGGGAAATGCCTGCTGGGGACCTAAGAACAGAGTATCTCCCAGGTTAACAAGTGAAACTCCTTTAAAACCCCTTGTCCCTCCAGATAAAGAGAGTCACAACTTTGGCAGAGTCCCCTGTGTTTCTCCTTTGTTAGCCAAGCAATAAACCTCCTTTTTTCTTTTTCTCAAAACCCAGTCCTCATTATTAAATTGGTATTAATTGGCTTCAAGGTCAGGAACCAAACTTTAAGTTACAAATCTTGTACCCCCCCCCTCTGCCCCGGAACTTTTGAGACCTATCTACTGAAATGTTCAGAGATAGAGCATGCTTGGTGTGGAACTGAATCAGAGGAGCTAATCCTGTATGTAAAAGGAGAAACTGAGGGACTCCCAGCAGCTGCCAAAGCCCTGTTGATTCAGGGAATTACCTCCTTCCTTCCCTGCACTGTAAGGATTATGCCACCTCTGTCTTGTTAAAAAAAGAGAAAAAGAAAAAGGGGACACTAAATGCAGTAAAATCACCATGGAGACACTTTATTTTACATTTCAGGTTGCCCCTCTGTGAAAACATCTGCTCCCCTTGTGGGGACAGCTATGGTCCCACTGGTGTACGAGATTTTTCTCTTATCTGCTCTGGTTTAAAGGGTTCTCTCTGACAGCCATAGTCTGGACCCCCTTTTGGTCTGTATTGTGTCTTTGTTTCTGGCCCTTTAAGGCATGTGCAATAATGTGTTGATATTATTAATTGTGTTTTGGGAATGATCTTAGCTGAATGTGTGTCGAAATGATGATGTTTTATTTTAACAATCTGGTATCTGAATGGGTTTTTGAAGCATTGCACAATCTTGCAGTTAAAAGTCGGGTTTAGGTAATTGTTTAGTTTATGATTTCAGATAATTCATGCCAGAGAACTTAAATACTTAGGATGGATAACTGAAGAACTCTACTTCCAAGTTGGCAAGAAACTTCCCAATCATACAGTCTTTTTTTTTCACCAATTTTGAATTGGGTAGCCTGGGAAAATGTCACTGTGTGTACCAGTGCATTAATTTGGACATGGATAGTAAATCATAGTATGGTGTCTGTTGACCAAACAAGATGTAAAGATAGAAAATTTTGTGAATTGTATCTTAAAGTTGTATCATAATTTTCAACATCTGAACCTGAAAATTATGGTTAAAATGCCTTAGTCCTGAGATGTCTGTTCAGAATAGCAGTTTTTTTCCTGCTCCTTCCAGACCTCAGCCATGACTTATGTTGAAATGCAAATGAAAGAAGCCTGCAAGCTTTGTAGGAGACTGATTTGAGATCTAAGGGAAAAAAAGGTAAATTGTATGGTATTTTCTAATTACTGGCAAGTCATTTTTTCTAGGACTCTTATTTTTTTTCTGAGATACTTTATGTTTTTTGACCTCATGATTTTGAGCATACAGAGCTAGGTTAATGTTTTTCTGATCAGTTCTATCTTTGACCAACTGTGGACTTCTTGAAACATTGCAATAAAGATTTCACCTGCGAAATGCTACGAGGCCTTTACTATTATTATGTGTGCACAATTTTGTTATGTGTTGTATGTCTATATATACATATGTCCGTATATCATATATATGATACATAAATTAACATATATAAGGAGCGCTCATAAAAAAAAGCGCTCATAAAAACAAATTTTAAAAAGTGGATCCAAAGATCTTTAATTCACGTGATTTAAATGTTTCAATTTAAATTGGATAAAGAGATAAAAACAAATGTCTTTAAATTTAAGCTTACAAAGTTTTCTAGGTGTTCAAACATCTAACAAAATATTAACATCTACAAAATGTCTAATATGCCTTGGCTCTAGTACCTTTCCTTCAACATAAAAATGGTTTACACTGTTCAATACGTTTCTCTAACTTTTTGATAAATAAGTAAAGTAAATTTGATATGGGATTACTCATTCATGAGTACTTTAGTTAGATATCTGATTGATTTACTAAGATCTGTATTTTTTTTTAGTAAACTCTGTATAAGATTGTAAAAATCAGTCATGTGTTAATGAGGCAAAAATTTCTTAAAACATAAGTTTACCCATAACATTGAGTTTATTAAGATTTATGTTGTCTAGAGCAAGCAACCATAAAAATTAAACAACTGATTAAATAAGAACTGTTATTTTAGAGCACTGTACTGCCATTTCTTTAAAAGCCAAACTTGATTAATGTAGAAACATAAATGTAATTGTTATGCAATTAATGTTTTCATATCTTACAGGTATGCAAGTCTGTAAGGTAGAAACCTTAAAAGAGCATTATATCAAGCTGGTGCTCTGAAGTTGTGTGGTAAAAAATATATTGTGGATTTATTTACCTGTTATCAATAAGATATGTAAATTTTTATGTTACTTTTTACATTGGGGAACAATTTAAATGTATTTTTAAGTTAATTAGAGCCTAATTTTTGTAAAGGTTAAAAACTTTCAGCATTTCTTAAATTCATGTTTTAAATGTGATATCATATGGTGTTAGCTAATGTTCATGTGACCTCAAACAATTTATGTAAACTTTGTCAAAAGATATTTAAAAATAAAGATCAGCTTTAGAATTAAAATACTTAAGATTTATAAAGAGCCCTGCCTTACCTGAGATAAGGCTGTGTGTCCCATCTTACTACATGTGAGAATGACTATGAAACATGTAGGTCAGATAATATTTCTTTAAAGTTATGTTAAAAAGTTTTTTTTTATTGTCAATATTCCTAGGATCTCAAACAGGGGATATAATGTGTAACTCAGCCAAAAAATTCAGGGAAGATATTACACGAACTAAGTATTTTTACTTTTGTTAATTTTAGTTTGAAATTTTCTTATAAGTGATCTAAAGATTCCCTGTTAGTGTTTTACAAATGCGTTGCTTTAAGAACACAACATGGGTTTATTCAAGATAATAAGTCATCAACTACAATACAGACAGAATAATACAGATCCCAATTAATAAAAAGGTAATTATAAAGTTATAGACATTAAAGCCCAGTACTCTTAATATAAGGCTGTTAAAATTTATTTGCTGGATGTTTAAGATTAGGATTTAAAATTAATGTTAAATGAAAAGGGCCAAGAAAACCAATATTTGGCTCTTGCCCTCTGAGTCAGTCTGAATCCAGGGAACAGGGGACTTCTCTAAAGAGCTTTGCAACTCTGAGCCACATAACCTCCTGATCAGGGAGATTAATGAGACCACTGGAGAACAGAAAGCCAATCAGTGCATTGGTTACAAAGAGGAGAGTCATCAGAGAAAGGAGACATCCCTGATGCTTCTGAGGGAAGCCAAATGGTCAAGCAAGACCTGGACCCACCTAGCGCAAATGGCACTAGCAGAACTGAGAATCTCCTCTCAAGTTTCCCCAGAATTGATTCCCACAAAAGCTCAGCTGACTGTTAACAATAGATAGAAACAAAAGTCAGTTTGACTGCTTCATCTTAAACACTTAGCAAAGACAGTTAAGACCAAAATACAGCCACTCCTGGGCATATTAAATAATAATAATAATAATAATAATAATAATAATAATAATAATAATAATAAAATTTTAAGGTATGCACTTTATCTTATCCTCCCAAAACAAGTAAGACTGGAGGCTACAAAGAAGGATTCTCACACAGGAATGCCTAATACTTATAAAAAGAGACTATCAAGAAGAGCTGCCACAGGCAGAAGTTTTCAGTTTAAGACCTACAGATATTCCTAACCTACAAAGGTAGGCTTGGTGTTTGCTAGTACGATTATCCAGCCCTGAGTAACAGAATTAAAGGTTTCTCTATTAGACACAGAGGTCATACTAGTAAAAGGATTTTACAAGATCAGATGACATTAAATTATTAAACTGTGTCTTATTGGGAGGGCCAACTGTAACACTTAAAGTTAAATATTAAGTTGACAGTCCTGATAACTGGGGATATTAAAGACTGGTGAGGGAATTTCTATACAGTGACATGTTCTAGCTGCTGCAACATTTATCCAGTACTCATGGTTTTTGTTTCACTCATAGAAGAACCCATTCACAGATGACTTTACAACCTGTTCTTCCCCAACCTGACTTCAAACCGAACTGACTTCTAAAAGGCAACTCATGTCTCTCAACTGACTTCTAATAGGCAACTCATGTCCCTCACGCCGAGCCCACTCATGTCACCCTGTCTCAGGACAGAAGAAGAAAAAATTAGTGATGCCACTCTTCTTACAACAATGGAGAGAAAGATAAATAGACTATCAATATAAGTAATTAAGAAGGGTAAAATCAGCGAGATCGGTTTTGGGTGAGTTCTAAAAATTTGGAGACTCTTACCTGAGGGATTAAAATTTCCTCAGTGCTCTTCCCATAATCTATCAAAGATTTGAAAGGGACACAGAGAAAAGGGGGGAATTGTAGACCCAACCTGATCTTTTATTAAAATTGGGAGCCATCATGCCACAAAGCCATGAAAAGATAATTTTGGCTTTACCATTAATTACTTCAAATTCTGAACCTGCGTGGAATGCCTGCCCACGCCTTGAACTCACACATGCCTGGCTCTCTGACCAGATAGCAGCCCTCTCAGAAACTTTAGTGACACATCATAAATATTTGCCTTCTCTGGCAAGACAACAACCCTCTCTGAGGCTCTAATGGTCCTCATGAATTCTCATGTAGGGACAGCAAAAAAATTGTAAACTACCTTTAGTGTGATGTTTATCAGAGATCGTTATCTGTAACCCCCCTTTTGTGTAACTTTCTGGGCTATAAAGCTGGGCTGTAGGAAAGCTGGGGTTGCTGTCTTGTTCCCTTCGTTTTGGGAGGGAGAGGCAGCATGGCCGGTGGAAATAATAAGCTTAATTTTATTTGATTTTAATTTGAGTCAGTGGTCTTTTCTAGCGTCCTGGTCTAACAGGTAAACACTCCAAAAACATGGAGCTCTGCCGGCCTAAAGACTTCTTGAGAAACTTCCTCTGAGTTTGGGCACTTGAAATATATGTTGTTGCAAGGAGATTTAGCTTCCTTTCTAGTGACACCATAAAAGCTGGGTCTGCATCTACGTGACCTGGAGGACATGGTTTCTTGTATTCTAATGAACATGAGGCAGCCGTGCTGAATATTCTATTTGTAGGTAAACTGTGGCCACTTGGTGCTAACTGTCTCCCCGTGTGAACTGTGAAGCCATTTGGTGTTTCTTGCTGCTGCACTGGGAGTTTGGTATTTGCTTCATGAAATACAATGAGTTCAACTGGGACCCAGTATTAGAGGGAGTTCTGTCACTTGTGGTGGGTCAGGGTCTGCAGGAGAATGCAACAACCAGGCTTCTATCTCACAAAGCTTGCCCCTTTGTCCATAGAAATCTGACTCTGAACTTTGCCCGGAAACCTCTCCATATAACAAGAAGGGTCTGCTGGCTGCACCATATCAGTCACAAGCCATTTTGAAGGCAATGGAAAATCCTCATGGCCACACCACAGCTGTATTATCACACACCTGCCCACCACTGCAAAAGGCCCACTACTCAGCAGGGTCCAACTTACTGGCATCTTTGTTCTACACCATTTTCATGAAATACCGTCAATCATGGCATTCTCTTGTACACTCATGACCAGGAAAAAGACATCCAAAGGTTCTCCAGTGCCACCTGGTTAAGGGAATTTAAAAAATTTTATTGTATTTATCTAGCCATTTTTCATGGATGAAGTTGGAGGCACTGTGGGTTTCAGTTCAGTAGTGAGACACTACCTGCTTTCTCAGGAAAGACCCCTCTTCAGAGCTCTCCTGGAATTTGGCCATCCTCACATCAGTAGTTACCAAGAAAGACCGATTCTGTCCTTGGTAATCCAAACATGTGTGGCCACTGGGACTGTGACTGGGAATGCCTCTGGGTGCCTGGCATCCTGGATCCCAAGTTCAGAGAGTTCCATCACCAAGAAAATGATATAGGTCACTTCCTTCAGGAACTGAATGAGGTCACTGCCTTGGCAACCTCTTTGTCCTAACAGTTGCTTCCAAGTGTCCCAATAGATGGAGGCTGCCCCTACTTCCTGTGACACTTTCACAAGTAAGAATGGTATATCAAACATAGGCACCCGTGAACAGCTCTCCACACAGGCCTGGTTTGGTCCATCTTCTCTACATTAAGAAGAGAGAGACTGCTTCAGACACACCCCTTCATCCTGACCTGTTTTTTTTTTTTTTTTTTTTTGTCATGAAAGATGACTTTTGCTCTCTCAGGTCCTTCATAGCTTTCTATATCTCCCTCAGGGTTCACTTCTGCATGGACCTTTGAGGTTCTCAGCAGGTGGAAGATCTCTTACATTTCTATATAAGACCAACTCTGTCCTTGCTTTTCTGTAAAGTTAGATTAAGGAAACAAAGTATGGTTAGGGTTAATAACATGTTTGATTTTGGTTAGGAATCATTCTGCTGCATGAATAATGGTATTGGGAACCTGCAATATTTATAAGTATATATAGAGGTGAAATATATGTATGAAAACACAAATCTAGGTAAGATTTGAAGACAAAAAGGGCATTGGATCCTTGATTGGGATACTTCATTCGGAATTATGTTGTGCACATGTGTCTCAGATAAATCTATACATAATGGCATAGGACCTTGTACCTTGGATAATTGAATGTCGAAGAGAACATCCAGTCAAAAAAGGATACTTGGTAGGATTAGGAAGATAGTTGGTAGGATTAGAAAAAAAGAGTGAGTATAGGATTTGGACAAAAAGTTCTTTAGCAATAGGGTTTCAGGTAGACAGAAAATGTAAATGTCAGCACATGTGAAGAGTCAGTCACAATGATGAACTGGGGAAAATATGTAGGAAAGCAGATATCATTAGAGACATTAGGAAATCAGGCAAATGATGAAGTGATTGATAGGATTAGACATTTTCAACAGGCTTGAGGTTGAATACATAATCTTTGGAAGAAACAAATATGTAGTCACCAATAGGATTGACATTTGAGAGCATTAGGCAACCTGGACATGGGTGATTTTCATAATCCATACTCACATTCCATTTAGGCTTTGGTACAATTGTAAGTGTGACTTTGTATTTTGTTGACAGAATATATATGTAGATCAGGTGACATGAGTCTTTCTTGCACCATTTCTGGGAGCAATATTTAGAAGAGATATAAATTAGTATTGGGGGCACAAATAGGTGTACCATGTGTGAATATATAATATAACTGATTCCAACTTTAGAAATTGGAATAAATTGATATCTGAAAATACCCAGGAAATGTTATATTGACATACATACATTCATTCCAACCAGTTATACATCTAATGGTAATATTAGGGTTGTGGTTTATCATAAAGTGTGTGTGAGTTTTGCTTCAAAATTGATTATGGAAATCGAAAATAATGTGTTTGGAAAGAAGTCTCAATAAATAACCAGTCAAAAGCAAGGAGGAATACATGTGTACTGAAGCAGGAAGTGATTGAATGTGTTTCAAATGTCTTTAAATTTGTGAACTTGTGGATGAAATGTATATACTATGATGTACAAAAACTGAAGAAATAGTAATGTACCAGTGTTAAATAAAATTGAACGTCAAAATACACATCATGCCCCTTTGGAATCTACTTGCATTGATGTTAAATTGGGTCAGTTACAGTGGAAATATAAGGATTTGTTTGCAACATTCAGTGAAGTGAGTTTTCAGTACTAGAAAACAAATATGTATTTCAGGTGGATGAATATTTCTGAAAATAATCGTATGAAAATTTGATTATAAAACCACATACATGAGCATGAGTGAATTATTTAGGGAGTGTATAATAGGACACATATATTTTATATTTGGAAAAATCTAGAGAATATATATATATATATATATATATATATATATATATATATATATATATATCTCACAGAGAAACATTAGAAAGTAGCAATATATATGCCAATCAAAATTCATCGTGAAATATATATCATCCACCGATCCAAAAATATTAATTTTACTGAACATGGATTTATGTATAATGTTGTTCAACTAAAAATCTCACTCATAGTTTGAATTTTCAGTTCCAAAAGCGTTTAGGAGGGGTGATCTCTTCTCATACTTTGTTTCTGCTAAGTTAGCCACCTCACAAAAATGTACGTGTGATACCAGGTAGGATTTTTTATGTGCATATAAAAATACATGTGCTGAATTGGCTACAGAAAAAAGGAGACAGAAATTCACATATGTGTTAACTTTAAAAACACATGGAGTACTATTTCAACAAACAATTGACAAGATTTATAACTCCTACACTATATCATGCAAAAGGCAAGACCAACTATACACCATGCCTCCTCTGAACTGCTTGTATTAATATTATGTTTGGGTTATTTGTCTCCATCATATTAGGATTAGTAGTCAGAGTCTATTAGGGTATGGGTTACTGACAGGGATTCAGTATTTCAAATGGAAAATTGGAAAATGAATCCAATGTGTATGTAAATATGTGCTACACAAAAATCTTCCCACTCTCATCCAGAACAATACCTTGACAACACCTTCACCCCATGTAAGACACAATTAGGGAAGAAGAGTTAGAAAATCCATGAATACATATCTGGAATGGAATGCGATCAGGAGTTCACAACCTTGGAAGTGTTAAAGGAGTTTCCAAAAGTAAGGGACAGGGTAAACACTTCAAAAACATGGAGGTCTGTTGTCCTAGAGACTTCTTGAGATACTGCCTGTGAGGTTGGGCACTTGAAATATATGCTGTTGTCAAGTGCTTTAGCTTCCTTTCTAGTGAAACCATAAACCTGGGTCTGCATCTATGTGACCTGGAGGACATGGTTTCTTATTTTCCAATGAACATGAGACACCAGTGCTGAATTCTCCCTTTGAAGGTAAACTGTGGCCCCTTGGGGCTAAATGTCTCTAGTGTGGACTATGAAGCCATATGGTCATCCTCTATTTTCGTGGTGTTTCTTGGTGCTGCACTGGAAGTTTGGTATTTGCTTCATGAAATACAAGGAGTTCAACGGGGACACAGTGCGTGAGGGATTTCTGTCACATGTGGTGGGTCAGGGTCTGTAGGAGAATACAAGAACCAGGCTTCTATTCCACATAGCTTGCCCTCTTGAACATAGCAACCTGATTCTGAACAATGTCCTGAATCCTCTCCATGTAACAAGATGCCTTTACATATAAGGGTCTGCTGGCTTCACCATGTCAGTCACAAGCCATTTGGAAGCCAATGGCAGATCCACATGGTCCCACCACTGATGTTTTATCACACACATGCCCACCATTGCTCTTGGCCCACTAATCAGCAGGATCCAACTTTCTGGCATCTCTGTTAAACACCATTTTCATAAAAACCAGTCAATCAAGGCACTGTCTGGTATACTCATTGTTGGGAAAAGTATAAATGGCAGCCATACTCCAGAAAAAAAAACCCAACATGGCGCCTAAGCACTTCTTCTTCCTACATTCTTCTTTTCTGCAGTGGTGCGAAATGTTCCCGCCCGTGTGAACTCTTCTGCTGGCGCCAATTTCAAATCTTGCTGGCCGGGAATCTTAGGCCCAATAAGAACTAATTCCTGGGCTCCGGAGCTGATATCTGAAAGAACTTGCCAATAAACGGATTGCCTGCCATTTATCTAAGCCCTCCCATCTCCTCCTTAGTTCTATATAAGCACACAGCTTTTTGCAATAAAATTGGAATTCTCCCGGTGAAGTTCCCGGGGAGTTCTTTCATTCTGGTGCCCCGTGTGAGGATATGGGTGAGCTCTTTCCAACAAGAGCCCCGTCCACTGCTCCACCGTGGCACTCTGCCCTGGTCTGCTCTTTTCAGAAGCAGGCTTCCTGCACTCACCACTGATTTGTTGTATGTAAGCCTCCCCTGACCCCGGCTCGCCAACTCCCTTCGGGCTACCGCTGGCTTTGTGACCATGATCGTCTGTCACACTCTAGACACCTGGTAGGGGGGAGGAATTCCTCCCACTAAGACCTTTACTGGTTGCAGTGGACCCTCTGGTGATCCGTTTCCCTTTGGGGTGTGAGGCTTCTGAGTTTACATGAGAGGCTCTGTGGTTTTTCCTCCTCTGCTGCTGCTGCTGCTGCCAGCTAGAGTGGCTGTTTCCTGCAGGCCTGCTGTGTCTGGCTGAAGCTGCCTCTCTGCTCGGGGAAAACTGAACTCCAATCCTGGAACTGCATTCTGCTGGAGCCGGAGTTCTGTTTTCATTACTTACTTCTTCTGCTGCATTCGAAAACTTTCCTGATGTCAGGTTGCCCGTGGCTCCGAACCCATTGGGTCTCACAGATCGCACTTCACTGGTGACGATCAGGTAGTGCCCTCTGTATTTCCTCATGACGGCTGGTCATTTTGGGGATGCCCACCTGACCCCCATTCGCCCTGAGCACTTCCCGGAGTCCGTTCCAGGCCGGGTTTTCTCTTTGTCTCTCTTGCTTACACTTATTCTCTCTCTCTCTCTCTCTCTCTCTCTCTCTCTCTCTTCCATCTCTCCCTGTGACTGTGGGCACCTCTTTATCTGTACCTGAAACCTCACCTCTCAAAAGTTTAATAAAAAATCTGGCCACACTCTCCCTCACACCAGACATCAAGCCCAAACTTCTAATCAAATTCTGTACCCAAGATTGACCTACATATCCACTGGATAATGGCAATCATTGGCCTCCAGAAGGCTCCTTAGATCCAAACCTCCTCTTGGACCTTTTTAATTACTGCCAGCATCTGAAAAAGTGGAGTGAGATTCCCTGTATTGAATGTTTTAGCCTTCTCGCACAGCACCCTGTCTCTGCTCCTCCTGCCCTCCCTCTCAGGTTCTTCTTGCTTGCAAACCCCTCTCTTCCCCTAGTTCTACTCCTGACTTCGCAGATTTGTCCTCATTCGACCCAGCAGATCAACCCCCACCTTATCCCCCAGCCCCAACTGACCCTTCTCTCCCGCAAAATTCTCCTCTTCCTCTGCCTGATTCCATGGATCCTCAACCTTCCATTTCATCCCCCTCCCTTCCCCACTCTTCTGCCTGCTCCACCTCCCCCTCTTCCACAGACACATTCCATTCCCCTCCCTTTCCTTCCTGTCCACCGCCTGTCTCTTTCAGTCCTCCTGTTACCAGGTCTAAGGGACTCCTTCCCACCCCCAAGACAATCGCACCCCTTCATGAGGTAGCTGGTCCCAAGGGTGTCATCAGAGTCCATGTGCCCTTCTCCATGTCGGACATTACTCAGCTAGAGAGGAAGTTAGGCTCTTTCACCACTGACCCCACCACTTACATTCGGGAGTTTCAATGGGTACTGCAAGCATATAGCCTCACTCATGATGACATCTACATGCTCTTGGCCAATAAACTTCTCCCCAAGGAAAGGCAATGGTTCTGGGAGCTAGCCCAAGCCCATGCTGATGAAAATCATAGGACCAATCATAACCACCCACAGGCCCTCATGCTGTCCCAGAGCAGGATCCCCTATGGGCTTACAGTCTAGTGACCTTTTTACATCCTGCCTCTTGGCGGGACTGAGAAAGGCCACCCGCAAGGCTGTTAACTTTCAAAAGATGCAGGAGGTCATTCAAAGGAAGGAGGAAACACCTTCAGAATTCCTGGATAGACTAACCAAGTCCCTTCAGCAGTACACAAACCTCGACCCAGAAACCCCTGATGGCCGTCATATCTTAATGACATATATTCTGGCCCAAAGCTACCCTTACATTAAAGCCAAGCTTAAAAAGTTTGAACAGGGCCCTGCTACTCCTCAGACCAAAATCCTTGCTGTCACTTTCAAGGTTTTTCATGGTAGAGAGGATGAAAGTGAATTCCGTAGGCAGAGGGCTGAAAATGCCAAATTCCAAATGTTGGCCCAGCTCATTCAGAGAAGGCCATCACCATGCCGTCCCAATATGACCCCCCCTGGAGCTTGCTTCAAATGAGGTAAAGAGGGACATTGGACCAGGAATTGTTCTTCGCCGAGGACACCCTACAACCCCTGCGCAAAATGCCATCAAAGTGGACACTGGGGGGCAGACTGCCCAACAACCCAGAAGGGAGGTTGGTCTGCTGCCCAGCAACCACAGCCTCACCTGGGCTTGGCAGAGGAGGATTGACGGAGTCCTGGGCCTTCCCTCCAGACTATTACCATCAAGAATCAAGAGCCTAGGGTCACCTTCCTGCTGGATGGATGCTTCATTAACTTCCTCTTGGATACTGGTGCCGCTTTTTCGATTTTGAGGGAGTATTAGGGTCCTACCACAGCCTCAAAAACTCCTATTGTCAGGGTAGGAGGTAAAAAGATTTTTCCTCAAACCCCCCCCCAATCATGTTATATGCAGCCATCCCTTTTGTCCTTCACTCACTCCTTTCTTGTTATGAGCCATTGCCCCATTCCCTTTCTGGGAAGGGACATACTCTCACTATTAAAAGTCACCATTCACTTATCACCCCACACCTCTCCTACCTCTCATTTCCTCATGATATTCCTAGGGGCAGATACACCTCCTTCATGCACTCTCCCACGACTATCTAAACTATTTAACCCTGAGGTTTGGGACACAATTACACCCTTTATGGCTAAATGCAGTCCTATTCATATTGTCTTACGGGACCCTTCAAGATATGTTAGTCAACCACAATATCCACTCACAACCACATCCCTCCTTGGATTAGAACCCATCATCCAGGATTTATTATGAAAGGGGTATCTTAGGCCTACACACTCTCCTTTCAACACACCCATTCTGGCAGTTAAGAAACCTAACGTGTCCTACAGGCTGGTTCAAGAACTTCACCTTGTCAACTCCTCTGTGGACCCCATCCACCCGCTAGTGCAAAACCCTTACACCCTCCTCTCTCAGATCCATGCCACTACTACTCACTTCTCAGTCCTAGATTTAAAAGATGCATTCTTTTCTATTCCCTTGTTCTCAGAATCTCAGGATATCTTTGCTTTTTCATGGACTGACTCTCACACCCGCCATTCTCATCAGCTTACCTGGACTGTCCTCCCACAGGGATTCACGGATAGCCCCCATCTCTTTGGCCAATTTCTTGCCCAGGACCTCACATCCTTTCACCTGACCTGTCCTGACTCTACTCTACTTCAATATGTCTATGACCTTCTTCTATGTAGTCTTTCTGGGAACACTCTCAATCCCACACCGCTCAGCTTCATAAATTCCTAGAAGACAAAGGGATATAGGGAGTCTCCCCACAAGGCCCAGGTTTCCCAGTCTTCGGTCACCTATCTTGGTTTTTGCCTTACACCCGGGAAAAAGGAAATAACACTGGATAGGAGGCAACTCCTCTGTGATCTTTCAGTGCCCTATACGAAAGCCAAAATACTATCATTCCTAGGATTAGCAGGTTATTTTAGGGCCTGGATCCCAAATTATTCTCTTCTCTCCAAACCCCTGTATGACCTAGCAAAGGGACCCCCTAGTGAATCTCTTGCCTCCTTTCCCATCTACCACTTCCGCAGGCTTCAGCAACTCCTCTTAAAGGCACCTGCCCTTCACCTTCCAGATCTTTCAAGAACATTTCATCTATATGTCCATGAAAAAGGGGGGCAAGCACTTGGGGTCTTAGGTCAAAACTATGGGCGTACATTTGCACCTGTGTCATATTTGTCCAAGCAACTAGACCCTACCATCCGTGGGTGGGCCCCTTGCTTAAGAGCTCTGGCTACTGGACAAATTTTACACAAAGAAGCCTCTAAGCTGACTTTTGGGGCCCCTTGAACTATCCACTCCCCACATCACTTGAAGGATCTTTTAGCTTAAAAGGGCCTTCAAACTCTCCCTACATCCAGATTTCTGTCGCCCCTCACTTCCTTTCTGGAAAACCCTAATATTATTTTCCTCCCCTGCTCTGCACTGAACCCTGCCTCACTGCTCCCAATGACTCCCATGTCTCACATACCAACTCATAATTGCTTGGAAACCTTAGATGATTTCCTCCCCTGTCATTCTTCCATTTCTGAGAGACCACTCAGCAAGCCTGACCTAATCTGGTTTACTGACAGCAGTTCCTTTAGGGAGAACGGAACTCATTACTCTGGATACGCTGTATTTTCAGCCACTGAGATTATAGAGGCCAAAGTTTTGCCTTCAGGAACTACAGACAAGTAGGCTGAACTTATAGCATCCACTCGTGCCTGCCTTCTAGCACAAGGCAAATCCCTCACCCTCTAACCTGATTCAAAATATGTCTTCCATATCTTATTATCCCATGCTGATATTTGAAAGTAGCGAGGCCTACTTACCACCAAAGGTAATGCGATCACTAATTCAGCTTTTATAACCAATCTAATAGAGGCCACTTACCCACCCAGTTGGGAGTTGTCCATTGTAGGTCCCATCAGAAGGACGGCTTTCTTATCACTGAGGGCAATGCCAAAGCTGACCAGGCGGCACGAATGGCTGCTACCACTTTCAATTATGGCCTCCATGGGGGACATATAATGGCCACTTTAGACAGCTCATCTGAAGCCCCTACGTCTTTCAGTAAGAACAAGCATCTTTTCAAGTTCCTTCATACTCTATTCCTTTCCAATTCTCAGTCTTTGACCCTCTTTTTACAGAGTTTCTTTTCCCTCACCCCCTCTGACAAGCCATGCTACAGAATATAGCCTCTAATTGTCAGATCTGTCAGCGGACCAACCCTCATCCTCCTTTAAGGCCCAAACCTTTCCCTTTCCACCAAGCCCGGGGACACATTCCCGCTGCTGACTGGCAGGTAGACTTCACCAACATGCCCACAGTATGGCGCACTAAATACCTCCTTGTCTTTGTGAACACTTTCTCTGGTTGGGTTGAGGCATTTCCCACTTCCAATAAAAAGGCTTCCACTGTAGCTTCAATCTTACTGACAGACATCATCCCCAGGTTTGGTATGCCCACTTCCCTACAATATGACAATGGCCCTGAGTTTACTTCTAGGATCACACAAAAGGTCTCTCAAGCCCTCTCCTTCAAGTGGCATTTCAACTGTCCATATTTCCCCCAGGCTTCAGGGAAAGTGGAAAGGGTAAATCGTACTCTAAAGGAAGTCCTTACCAAATTGACAATGGAATTAAACATAGACTGGTTCAAACTCCTTCCCTTGGCTTTGCTTCGAATCAGAGCTCTCCCTAAGAAACCATCTTTACTGTCTCCTTTTGAGATAATGTATGGAAGACCTCTTATAACCCCTGGGTTGGTCATTTCACAAGGACCTCTCACCCGAGATTTGTCTTTGCCTCTCTTGCTCCATCTCCGCTCGGAACTCTGGAAATATCAGGACTGCCTTCTTCCGGACCCAGTCTCCTCTCCAAACACTCCTCCCTTAACACCTGTTAGTCTAGTCTATTATAATACCCCAGAGGAGAAAGGGACTCTTGCCGCAAAATGGGAAGGCCCCTATCCTGTCATTCTCTTTACCCTTACCGCCGCCAAACTCTCCTTACCAGACAACTGTCTCACTCCCTGGATTCACATGTCTAGGTTGAAGCCACATCACCAGGAGGCCCCACCTGCTGAAGACAGAGCCACCCCAGAGGAACTCCAAGAATCACCTACTGAACCTCCCCTTTACTCCTGCTCTCCACACCCATCTCACCCATTTTAGTTGTGGCTCACACGGTTTTCCTTGCAGCCCAATTCCTCTTAAAGAAGGCACAATGAGCTCTCCCAACACCCTAGTCTTCTCTAACTGCTTGTTTTTTGTGCTCTGCTTATTTTCTGTGCTCTGTCAGGACTGGTCTTTACCCTCCTCACCTACCATGCATTTATTCACTTTTCGGGAACGATACTCAGAACATGGCATGCAGAAGGTCTGCGCAGTGGATGCAACTACTTGCTTCATCCACAACTGCACCTCTATTTCCCTAAAATTGTCACCTTCAAGGACCTTCGTCCCTGGTAGCTGGAACTGGCCTTTCATTTGCTTCCTTTTTGATCAAACAAAAGATTATTGTCATTGGTGGCCTGAGATATATAATGGGTGCCCCTATTGGTCATGCAGGTTCCATGATGAACGTGGTAGCTATTCTTACCACTCACTCGGTTACCCTGAAGGGTGGACTTCTAGTTACATAAAGTGGCATAAAGGCTCTTCATCCAATAACAATGGATGGTATACTTTAGATAAACCTGACCCCAAGGCCAAACGTTGGGGCTATGTTGAGTTTGCTGTCTATGCTCGGACAACCTCAGTCAGACCCACAGGGTGGATGACTATTGGCCGCACCCTGATTACGCAACCTAAGGCAACCATTCAGGTAGTCGAACACATTAAGGACTCAGAATCAAAACTTCGAGATCATATCCATAGCTCATCCAAAGAGGATTCAGAGCCTTCAACCCTCTCAGGTCCCCCTCCCACATGGCTCAATTTGCTACACCAAACTTTTTGATTATTAAACTCCACCCCTCTTTCTGTGCCTACTTCTCAGTGCTTTCTCTGTGCTTCACTTAGTTGTCCACTTCTAGCAGCAGTCCCATTAGCGGCAGGAAATATTCCAGCAAAACCCTACAATTTCTCTAAAAAGGACAACCCCTACATGTGACACGTATCCCACTGTGGGAAAGTTATTCCACCAATACTTTATTTCCTTTCATCTGTTTCCACCTGCCAATAATGAATCCTTTACCCATTTGTTCCTTGAGCTACAGCACCCCATAGAGCCCTGTGTTTATGCAACCTGGACATTTCCTCTGGTGTAATGGGTCTTTAAGTACCTCAACCATCAATGTCTCTGGCGCCTGTTTCTTGGTTACTGTAGTTCCTCAGCTATCTTTGTTTACTCGCACCGAATTCTGACAGTTGGCCCTACCTTCCCGCACCCGTAGGGTAGTCTTTCTGCCGGTTCTGGTAGGCCTCATTTTAACAACCTCAGTGACGGGTCTCGGACTCTCTGGTGGAGCTATAGGTCATGCTCTATGGGATCCAATGACCTTCAACAAAAACTGCAGGAAACACTCAATACCATGGCTGAGTCTCTGGGTTCCTTGCAGCGGCAGGTTACTTCATTAGCACAAGTGGCTTTACAGAACCAAAGGGCAATTGATCTTCTCATTGCAGAAAAAGGGGTTACATGCCTATTCCTCAGAGAGAAATTTTGCTATTATGTTAATGAATCTGGGCTAATAAAAAAAAATGTTGTTAAATTGCAGGAATTATCGACCCAATTGCTCAAACCTACCTCCTCCAATCCCATAACGGGGTTCTTCCAATCCTATCTTGCCATGTACTTACTACATATCTTGGGGCCAATTATTTGAATGCTCCTTTTTTGTGCTATCTTGCCCTGCATAATGAAGTGCCTTCAAACCCAACTGCATAAAATTCCTAATCAAACTTTCAACCAGCTTTTGCTTAGTCACTACCAGCCTCTGATGACCGATGAATCCCCAACATCTCCAAGAGAACAGTTCACTCAGTGATGAAGCTCACTACCAGGCACGATGGAATGCAACGGGTATTAGACAGCGGGAGACAACGAGCTCGGAGAACCTCTTAATCTGCCATCCTGGATTCATAGTCTTTACCACCTTCTAAGCTTTCTCATGGCCCTTGGCCTCTTCTATGTCAGTCCCCCCACATGGAACTTCTGCCAAAAATTGACATTTGCTTTAATTTTTATCTTCATTCTGTTTTTATTTGCTCTGATCTTCTTCAGGTGCTGGAGACACCATGTCCAGGCAATGCTTCCAGTATTTCCTTGAGTCTCTGTTACAGGACCAGTGGCTGATACCAACAATCTCTTCCATCCAGGACTGGTTCCATGCCATCAACATCTTTGGCTTCAGGGAACATTCATTGACTTCACCCCTATGAAAATAGCTGTCTATAGCCACTGGGTTTTTTTTCTGGCTGCCATGATATCCCCATACCTGCCCCCTGAGCATTCCTCCACTTCTCTTTCTAGGCCCCACACCACCCCCACACAGCAGGAAGCAGCCAGATCTGACAAACGACGCCCCACTTCCTAAGAAAACAAAAAGGGTGGAATGTTGGGAAAAGAATAAATGGCAGCCATACCCCAGAGAAAAACCCCAACATGGCGCCTAAGGACTTCTTCTTCCTACCTTCTTCATTTCTGCAGTGGCGCAAAAAGTTCCCGCCCTTGTGAACTCTCCCGCCAGCGCCAATTTCAAATCTCGCTTGTGGGGAACCTTAGCCCCAATGAGAACTGATTCCTGGGCTTTGGAGCTGATATTTGAAAGAACTTGTCAATAAACGGGTTGCTGCCATTTATCTAAGCCATACCATCTCCCCCTTAGTTCTATATAAGCACACAGCTTTTAGCAATAAAATTGGAATTCTCCCGGTGAAGTGTCATTGCGTGGGGAATTATTTTACTCATGTTCAGCAACAGGATATCCAAAGGTTCTCCAGTGCCACCTGGTAATGGGAATTTCAGAAATTTGATAGTATTTATTTAGCCATTTTTGAAGGATGAAGTTGGAGTCACTGTGCGTTTCAATTAATGCAGGAACCATTATGTCTTGAGGAAGCTCATTTAAATGAAATCTCTGGAGAAATCTCACAGGCAAGGCTTCCCAAAAAGTGGCCAAAAGGTCACATGAAGCCAGGATCATTGAGGTCTACAATATGAGTTCCATTTGTGTTTAGACTCTCAATTATGGCTGCCAAGTCTTTCAAAATAAAATCATGTGATATCCTGGCTGAGATTCTCACTGCACTGTGGAAAGACACCCTGGCCCTCGATCTCAGTTTTCAAGGGCGCATCTCATGCGTGGCCTCCTAAAATCCCAACACATTTCATGGCAATACTTCTTTGAGGTAAATTCCAGAACTCAGTCTCTAAGAGGAATCATGCCAGAATTCAAGCCCAGGTGGATCCAGTTATCTCTTCCAACCGCCAAAAAAATGACCACAATTAAAACCAAACACTCCCACATGGCCCTCATCTTCTTCCATATAGACACTTATCATAACCTCTGGCTGGAATTTTTCATGAGGGGTGCAGCCCAAGACAGTGTCAAAAATAAGCTCCCTTGCCCCTCATTTGCCTAATGTCAAGGTGGCCTGGACACCCATCCGGTGAACCAGGAGTGATCAGATAGGCCAGCTGTTAATACTGCTCTGCATCTCCAATTTGAGGCCTACTGACTGTCAGGTATAGATTCTTTATATGATTTGGAGCCATGAGAAAACCCAAAAACCTATCGGTTAGCCTCTGCAGGGCTGTGCATAACTCATTTGAACCAAAGGATCCGTATTCTCACTTGATGGTGGTCAGGAACCTTACAAATGAATGCGAGAGGCTTCATTCACAATAATTGCTCTTTTGGCCATTTTGGTTTTGGATGCACACATGGGATCTCTCTTTACATCCATCAGGTGCTGAGAATCTAAGCCACAACCTCACACAGGACCAAGAGGCTGATTCAGACACATCCCTTTCCAAAGCAATTAAGCAAAGAGCCACAGGTGATGCCCATTCATTTCCATTTGAAAACTGTTTTCTTCAGGCTTCACAAAGGGGTGGCCTGAGGCAAAGACCTTCCTGACATTCAGGGAAACAGAACAATTGATAAGCAAAAGGCCGAAAGCATGGTTTCTCCACTGAGACTTTCTTGGTCACACTGATATCTGAGTTTTCAGAGATGCTCGCCATTCCCTTCAGCTATCCAGGACATGGCAATGTCACAGAGCTTGGAGGTGGTACATATTTTGGACACAAAACCATGAGACTATTCTGGAGAGTGGTGAGAATTCTGGAAGAAACAGGAACTTAGGAAGGTAGCAGGTGTTGCCCATGGATAAGGCAAGCTGCAGTCCATTCATAAATTGGGCAGGATGAATGCCGGGAATCTTTCTACTATACAGGACATATCAATTGTTGCATTCTATTTTCTAATGTCTACAACCACGGACACAGTGGGATACACAGACATAGAAACACTTGCCTTGTCCAACGACTTACTAGAAGAAGACCACTCCAAATCAAACAAACCGTCTTTCCTACCTATTCTCAGATCATGAGACAAAACCACAAAATCACACCCACCCCACAAAGACACCTCCTTCCCCCATGTAACTCTGTGACTATCCGGAGTTTCCTCTGAGTGGTGGGCCATACTATGTTCCCCCAAAATGGCCTGTCCTATCTCAGATCTGGTCTCCTTGGCCAACTCTGTGAAGTTGTCAGGAGCCTGCGGTGAACCACTACCTACTTTCTCAGGAAAGGCCCCTATTCAGAGCTCTCCTGGTATTTGGCCATCCTCACATGTGTAGGTACCAAGAAAGACTGACACTCTCCTTGGTAAATTCAAACAAGTGAGCCTACTGGGTCTGGGACTGGACTGGCTCCGGGTGCCTGGCTTCCTGGATCCCAAGTTAAGAGAGTTCCATCACCAAGGAAGTGAGGTAGATCACTTCTTCAGGAACTGAATGAGGTCATTGCCTTGACAACCACTTTGTCCTAACAGTTGCTTTCAAGAGTCCCATGAGATGGAGGCTGCCCCTACTTCCTGTGACACTTTCACAAGTTAGAATGGTATATAAACCATGGGCACCCGGGAACAGCTCTCCACCTAGGACTGGTTTGGTCCATCTTCTCTACATTAAGAAGAGAGAGGCTGATTCATACACATCCCTTCATGCTGACAAGGTTGTTTGCCATAGAAGATGACTTTTCTCTCTCAGGTCTTTCGTAGCTGCCTACATCTTCTCAAGGGATCATTTCTGCATGGACCTTTGGTGTTCTCAACAGGTGGAACATGCCCTACATTCCTGTATTTTAAGAGCAACCCTGTCCCTGCTGTTCTGTAAAGTTCGATTGAGAGAACAGTGTATGGTTTGGGTTAGTAACATGTTCAATTTGGGGTTAGGAATCCTTCTGCATGACGAATAATGGTATTGGGAAACTATGATATTTACAAGAATATATAGGTGAAATATAAGTATAAAAACAGAAATCTAGGAAAGATATGAAGTTCAGAAGGGCATTGGGCCCTTAATTGGTACACTTAGCTTTGAATTATTTTCTGCAAAAATGTCTCAGATAAATCTATATACAATGGCATAGGAGCTTGTACCTTGGATGATTGAATGTCGAATAGAACATCCACTCAAAAAGGGATTGTCGGTAGGATTAGAAAGATAGTCAGTAGGTTTACAAAGAAGAGTGAGAATAGGATTTAGACCAAAAGTTCTTAAGCAATAGGGTTTCAGGTAGACAGTGAATGTAAATGTCAGCACAAGTGAAGAGTCAGTCACAATGATGAACAGGGGAAAATATGTAGGAAAATAGATATAAATAGAGACATTACTAAATCAGGCAAAGTATAAAGTGAGTGATAGGGTTAGACATTTTCAACAGGCTTGAGGTTGAATATATATTATCTTAGGAAGAAACAAAAATGTAGTCACCAATAAGATTGACATTTGAGAGCATTAGGCCACCTGGACATGGAAGGTTTTAGTAATCCATGCTCACTTTCCATTTAGGCTTTGGTACAACCTTAAGGGTGACCTTTGATTTTTTTGTCCAGAATATTACTGTGAAATAATGTATATATAGATCAGGTGACATGAGTATTTCTTCCACCATTTTTTGAGGAATATTTTGAAAACGTATAAATTAGTATTGAGGGTAAAAATAGGTGTACCCTGTGTCTATGAATATAGAGATAATGCATGAATAGACCATACAGTTAATAAATAATATAACTGGTTCCACTTTAAATAGTGTATTGAATTGATATCTGAAAATACATAAGAAATCATATATTGATATATAATCATTCATAACAACTAGTTATACGTCTAATTGTAATCCTAGGGTTATGCTTTATCATGAAGAGTGTGTGAGTTTTGCTTCAAAAGTGATTGTGGAAATCAAAAATAATGTGTTTGGAAAGAAGTCTCATGAAAAGACCAGTTTGAAACATGGCGGAACACGTGTTTTCTGAAGCAGAAAGTGATTGAAAGTGAAATAAATGCCTATAAATTTGTGAACTTGTGGATGAAATATATATCCAATAATGTGCATAAACTGAAGAAATAGTAATGTACTAGTTTTGAATAAAAATGAACTTCAAAATACTTATCATGTCCCATTGGAATCTACTTACATTGATGTGAAAATGGATCAGTTACTGTAGAAATATTAGGATTTATATGCACCATTCACTGAAGTTAGTTTTCAATACTAGGAAAAAAATACGTATATCAGGTGAATGAATATTTCTGAGAATAATCTTGTGAAAAGTTGATTATAAATCCACATACATAATCATGAATGAATTTAGGGAGTGTATAATAAGACACATATATTAAATATTTTGAAATATCTGGAGAGAATATATATATATATATATATATATATATATATATATATATATATATATCCACACACAGATTTTAAAAATTAGCAATATATATGCCAATCGAATTACACCGTGAAATATGTATCATCCACAGATCCAAAAATATTCATTTTACTGGATATGGATTTATGTATAACTTTTTTCAACTAGGAAGCTCACCCATAGGTGGAATTTTCAGGTCAAACAGCGTTTAAGAGGAGTGATCTCTTCTCACACTTTGTATCTGCCAAGTCATGTAACTCACAAGAATGTACGTGTGATACCAGGTAGGATTCTATATGTGCATATAAAAATACATGTGCTGAATAGAATACAGAGAAAGGGAGACAGGAATTCACATATTTGTTAACTTTAAAAGCACATGGAAAACTATTTCAACAAAAGATTGACTAGATTTATAACTCCTACCCTATATAATGCAAAAGGCAAGTCCAAGTATACAACATGCCTCCTCTGAACTGCTTGTATTTCTATTCTGTTTCCGTTATTTTTCTCCATCATATTAGGATTAGTATTCAGAATCTAGCAGGGCATGTGTTACTGTCAGGGATTCAGTATTTCAAATGTAAAATAGAAAAATGAATCCAATGTGTATGCAAATATGTGCTAAACAAAATCTTCCTACTCTCATCCAGAACAATTCCTTGACATTTTTTTCGCCCAAAGTAAGACACAATTAGAGGAGAAGAGTAATAAAATCTGTGAATAATATGCTCAGGAGTTTACAACCTTGGAAGTGGTAGAGGAGTTTCCCTAGTATGGGACAGGGTAAACACTCCATAAACATGGAGCTCTGCTGGCCTAAATACTTCTTGAGAAACTGCCTCTGAGTTTGGGCACTTGAAATATATGTTGTTGTCAGGAGCTTTAGCTTCTTTTTAGTGAGACTATCAAAGCTGTGTCTGCATCTATGTGACCTGGAGGACATGGTTTCTTATTTTCCAATGAACATGAGGCAGCAGTGCTGAATTCTCTCTTTGTAAGTAAACTGTGGCCACTGGGGGCTAAGGGTATTCCCATGTGGACTGGGAAGCCATTTGGTCATCCTCCACTTTTCGTGGTGTTTCTTGCTGCTGCACTGGGACTTTGGCATTTGCTTCATGAAATAAAAGAAGTTCAACTGGGACACAGTTCTGAAGGCAATTCTTTCATGTGTGGTTGGTCAGGGTCTGCAGGAGAATGCACCAACTAGGCTTCTATCCCACATAGCTTGGCCCCATGTCCATAGTAACCTGATTCTAAACATTGCCCGGAAACATCTCCATATAACCAGAAGCCTTTACATGGGAGGGTCTGCTGGCTGCACCATGTAAGTCACAAGCCATTTGGGATCCAATGGCAGATCCACATGGCCCCACCACAAATTTTTTATCACACACCTGCCTACCACTGCTCTAGGCCCACTACTCAGCAGGTTCCAACATACTGGCATCTCTGTTCTACACCATTTTCATGAAACCCACTCAATCAAGGCACTGTCTTGCATATTTACGATCAGCAACAGGACATCCAAAGTTTCTCCAGTGCCACCTGGTCATGGGAATTTCAAAAATTTCATGGTATTTATCTAGGCATTTTTCAAGGATGACGTTGCAGGCACTGTGGGTTTCAATTCATTCAGGAACCTTTAAATGGTGAGGAAGCTCATTTCAATGAATGCTCTGTAGAACTCTCACAGGCAAGGCTTCCCAAAGAGTGGCCAAAATGTCACATGAAGCCAGGCCTATTGAGGTCTACAATGTGACGTCCATGGGTGTTGTGACTCTCAACAATGGCTGACAAGTCTTTCAGAATTAAATCATGTGATCTTCTGGCTGAGATACCCAGGGCTCTGTGGAAAGCCACCCTGGGCCTAGATCTCAGTTTCCAAGGGTGATTCTCATGGGTGGACTCCTAAAATCCCAACAAAATTCATGGCAATACTTCTCTGAATTCAGTCTCTAAGGGGAATCACACCAGAGTTCAAGCCCAGGTGGTCCCAGTCATGTCTTCCAACCGGACACAAATGACCAAAATTAAAACCAAAACCCTCCCATATGGCCCTCATCTTCTTCCATATAGACACTAATCACAACCTCTGGCTGAAGGTTTCCATGAGTGGCGGAGTCCAAGAGAGTGTCCAAAATAACTCCCTTGCCCCTCATTGGCGTAAATTCAGGGTGGTCTGGACACCCTTCATGTGAAACAGGAGTGATCAAATATGCTAGACGTTAATACTTCTATGCTTCTCCAATTTGTGGAAAACTGAGTGTCAGGTATATATTTTTATGTGATTTGCAGTCATGAGAAAACACAAGCTCCTCTGCAGGTCTTTGAAGAACCCATTTGACCCAAAGGATCCCTATTCTCACTTGATGGAGTTCAAGAACTTTAAAGAGGAAGGCGACAGACTTCATCCACAAGGACTGCTTTTTGGCAATTTTGGTTTTGGATGCACACATGGGATCTCTCTTTACATCCACCACGTGCTGAGTATCTAAGCCACAACCTCACACAGGGCCAAGAGGCTGATTCAGACACATCCCTTTTCAAAGCAATTAAGCAAAGAGCCACAGGTGATCCATATTCATTTCCATTTGAAAACTGTTTTCTTCAGGCTTCACAAAGGGGTGGCATGAGGCAAAGACCTTCCTGACATTCAGGGCAACAGAACATTAGGTTAGCAAACGGCCCAAAGCAGTGTTTCTCCACTGAGACTTTCCTGGTCACACTGATATCTGAATTTTCTGAGATGCTCGCCATTCCCTTCAGCTATCCAGTATATGGCCATGTCACAGAGCTTGGAGGTGGTACATAACTTGGTCACAAAATCATGAGCCTATTCTGGAGAGTGGCCAGAATTCAGGAAGAAAACAGGAACTTAGGAAGATAGCAGGTGTTACCCATCCATAAGGCAAGCCGCATTCCTTTCATACATTGGGCAGAAAGAATTCTGGTAAGCTTTCTACTAGCCTGGACACATCCTTTGATGCATTCTCTTTTCTAATGTCTACAACCATGGACACAGTGGGATACACAGACATAAAAACACTCGCCTTGTCAAATCACTTGTTAGAAATCGTCCACTCCAAACCAAACAAACTGCCTTTCCTACCTATTCTCAGAACATGAGACAAAATCACAAACACACACTCACACCCACAAATTCACCTCCTTTCCCAAAGTAGGTCTCTGACTATCGGGTGTGACCTCTGACTGGTGGGCCGTACTATGTTCCATTCAAATGGCCTGTTCTGTCTCAGATCTGGTTTCCTTGGCCAACTCTGTGAAGTTGTCAGGAGACAACAGTGAGCCACTTCCTGCTTACTCAGGAAAGGCCACTCTTCAGAGCTTTCCTGGCATTTGGCCATCCTCACATCAGTAGATACCAAGAAAGACTGACTCTGTCTTTGGTAAATCAAAAGAAGTGAGACCACTGGGACTGGGCCTGGGACTAGATTTGTGTGCCTGGATGCCTGGATCCCAAGTTCAGAGAGTTCCATCACCAAGAATGTGAGGTGAGGTCACTTCCTTCAGGAACTGAATGAGGTCAATGCCTTGGCAAGCACGTTGTCCTAACATTTGCTTCCAAAGTTCCCATGAAATGGAGGCTGTCCCTAATTCCTTTGACACTTTCACAAGTTAGAATGGTATATCAAACATTGGTAACCGGGAACAGCTCTCCACAGAGGCCTTGTTTGGTCCTTCTTCTCTACATAAAGAAGAGAGAGGCTGATTCAGACACATCCCTTCATGCTGACCAGGTTGTTTGCAATGAAAGATGACTTTTGCTCTCTCAGTTCCTTCATAGGTGCCTACAACTTCTCTAGGGATCATTTGCGCATAGACCTTTGAGTTTCTCAGCAGTTGGAAGATCCCCTAAATTCCTGTATTTTAAGACCAACTCTGTCCTTGCTCTTCTCTAAAGTTAGATTGAGGGAACAGTGTATGGTTAGGGTTAATAACAGGTTTGATTTGGAATAGAAATCATTCTGCTGGATGAATAATGGTATTGGGAACCTGCGATATTTTCAAGAATATATAGGTAAAATATATGAATCTGAAAACAAAAATCTAGGTAAGATTTGAAGCCCAGAAGGGCATTGGGCCCTTGATTGGGTATTAAGCATAGGACCTTGTAACTTGGATGATTGATTTTCAAAGAGAACTTCCAGTCAAAATGGATAGTCAGTAGTATTAGGAAGATAGTCAGTATGTTTATAAAGGAGAGTGAGTATAGGATTTGGACCAAAAGTTCTTTAGCTATAGGGTTTCGGGTATTGAGTGAATGTAAATGTCAGCACATGTGAAGAATTAATCACAATGATGAACTGGGGAAAATATGTAGGAATGCAGATATCAATAGAGACTTTAGGAAATCTGGCAAAGTATAGTCGGTAGTGAAATGTTAATAAAATAGATTCTTGTCACTTCCTGTTTTTCTGTATGCTTAATAAAACACTGTTGAAATCTTGAGAAGTGATTTCTAATCTTTTTCCCAGAATGTGCTGTCCCCAACTGCCAAACTTCAGAATGTACTCCCTCACCCAGTTGCACAGAAACTGCTCACCCGCCCAGGCCCATCAATATACTTTCCTCCCTGCCCTCTTCAAGGAAAGTATATAAGCTCTGCTTAAGCTGTTCTCAGGGTTCTCTGCTCTATTCAAATGAGCTCTGAGCCCCAGCATGCTGGACCCCCAATAAACCCTTTGTTTTTGCATGAGAGAGTCTCTTGGTGGTCTCTTCCCCCAATGCTCTTCCGATATTTATATATGGAGGTTCCACCGAAATCCAGCAGTGGTGAACGAGAGACCTCAATGGGCTACTCTCAGGGTAAGTAAGGCACCTCTTTCTGGTTTCAGGTTTCAGGTTAGGGCTTGGCAAAATGGCTGTCGATGAAGTGTGTGAGCTCTCTTTGATGGTGGCTGGCAGACGTGTCACAGAGCCACAAGCCAAGTCCCTGGGTGAGGCCACAGAGGACTCGGGAATCGAGGAATAATAGTCTCCTCGACTCAGTGATACTTTGTTTCAGATTCGGTATTGCCAGCCCATCGGGTTTTGCCACCTGCTCAGTCTTGGTCTCAGTGTTGGACGTCCATTGCCTGTCTTTATTGTTTTCTCTTGTCTGTGTCCTGTGTCGTTGATTTAATGTTTGTGTATCTTTCATTATGGGACAGATCACTTCAATGCCTCTGTCCCTGACCCTTGATCTATGGACCAAAGTCCGCTTAAGGGCTCAGAATCTTTCTTTTTCAGTAAAACGCTGGACCTGGCAGACTCTGTGTGCCACAGAATGGCCCACCTTTGGATTCGGATGGCCCCTAGAAGGATCTTTCTACTTCCCACTAATTTAAAAAGACAGAGATATTGTCTTACAGCCAGGGCCACATAGCCATACTGATAAACAGGAATATACCTTAACTTGGCAGGACCTCTGCAAATCTCCTCCTCCGTGGGTGAAGCCTTTCCTTGCTTTGTCCCCGTTCCTACTCCTTCCCCCACGATCTCTCAACCCCTCTGCTCCTCCTCCTCCTCCACCCTCTGTTCTCCCTGAGTCACAAGATTTGACTCTACTTGACTCTCGTCCCCCTCCTTATCTTCTACCCTTGTCCCACAACCCCCAACACCCTCTAAGTGATTCTCCAGCTGCTGACTCAGCCTCTCCGCAATTGGAGGAAGCTAAGCCAGCCCAGGGCCCTCCAGATAACTCCCCTGCGTCACACACAGCCCCTCCTCCCTGGAGGAAGCTGGAGTTGCTAAAGGAACTCGCCGGTGGCAAATGATTGAAAACCCTGGAACTCCCGTGTTGCTTCCCTCCATCCCTAAGGGCCAATGATTGACGATGGCCATAGGGAAAAAATGCAAGCCTACCAGTATTGGCCTTCTCCTCTTCAGACCTATATAAATGGAAAAATAACAATCCCCCTTTTACCGAGGACCCAACCTGGCTCTCAGGTCTGGTGAAGTCATTGATGTTTTCACACCAACCTACTTGAGATGACTGCCAACAACTCCTAGGGACTCTCTTCATGACAGAGGAACAAAAGAGAATCCTCCTGGATGCTAGAAAAAAGTATCCTCGGACCAAATGCGTGACCGACAAAACTTCCCAATATATTCAAAGCCGGCTTTCTCTTGAAACGACCCAACTGGGACCCCAACACCTTTCAAGGTAGGGAGCATCTGTCCACTTATCACCGGGCTCTAATAGTGGGTATCTTAGTGGCCGCTAGGTGACCAACTAATTTGGCCAAGGTAAGAGAGATTATTTAAGGGCCTGATGAATCTCCCTCTATGTTCCTAGAGATAATTATGTAGGCATATAAGAGACATACTCCTTTCGATCCTCAGGCAGAGGATCAAAAGGCATCTGTCACAATGGCCTTTATTGGGAAAGCTGCCCTGGATATTAAAAGAAAGTTACAATGCTTAGATGGATTACAAGATATGACTTTGAGGGATTTAGTCAGAGAACCCGAGAAGGTATACTTTAAGAGAGAAACTGAGGAAGAGAAGGGAGCTGAGTGAGGATAAAAGAAACAAAAGACAGACTAAGGCATTGACAAAGGTCCTGGTCACAACAACAAATAGGCCAGAAATTAAGAAACAGAGAGACAGGAAGGGATACCTGGGCACACACTAGAGGCCACCCCTGGCCTCAGATCAATGTGCCTACTCTAAAGAAAAAGGACACTGGGCCAAAGAGTGCCCTAGAAAGAGACAGCCATGCCAGCCAGACATTCTGACTCTGGAGGAATACTAAGAAAGTCCGGGCTCAGATCCTCTCCCTGACCTCAAGGTAACTTTTGAAGTGGAGGGGAACACAATAAACTTTGAAGTAGATACAGGGGGAATATACTCAGCCCGTAAGGCCCATTGGGCCCTCTACCGAATAAAAGGTCTCTAATTCAAGAGTCAAACAGAAGTAAATATCGGGCTTTGACAACTAAGAGGACCATGGACCAGGGAAAAGGAAAAATCCATCACTCCTTCCTAGTAATCCCAGAATGCCTGGCCCCATTGATGGGCAGAGTTCTGCTCACCAAGCTCTGGGCCAAAATAACTTTTAACCCTGAAGGCCCCCAAGTGGAATTTTTTAATCCTTCAGTAACTACTCCTATAATCATGGCTCTAACTATGTCAGTAGCAAATGTTCATCAACTCACTCACCTTTGTTCAAAGAAACTGCATTCATTCGTGAAGGATCAAGAACACAGTTTTCCACTAACCTACTCACAGCAAAAGGAAATAACTGAATGGGTAACAAAAGCCTGTCAGGTCCATTAATTGGTTAAAGCTTACACTTCCAAGCTTCCTGCAGGAAAGCACCTATGAGGAACCAGACGAGGATAATTCTGGGAAGTGGACTTTACTGAAATTAAGCCAGTAAGGTATGGACTTAAATAACTCCTAGTCTTTGAACATACATTTTCAGGATGTATTGAAGCCTTCCCCACACACACACAAAAAAAAAGAAATAAAAAAGAAGAAAAAAGAAACATCACAAATGGCTGTAAAGAAGATCCTGGAAGATATTTATTCTCCCCTTGACGATCAGTAGTCTTAACCCTCATCAGCCCCTTAAGCTGCGATGGCTGATCACAAATCCTACTGGACACGAAGTATGGCCTATCTCGAATACAGCCCCCTTACGAACCTGGTGGCCATCTCTCCACCCAGTCATTTGTCAGCTGGCTATAGGTCTTTCCTATTGGGATATCCCTGATTAACAGGATCCCACTAAAATTCCATTAAATCCCTTCCGTACCATAGATAATGGAAACAAACATTATAGATGTAGGGACACGTGAGCCAGATGCAGGTTGGCTAGCCTAGATTACTATGTTTGCCCGGCAGACTATCAAAGCCACAAACAGTCACGGCTGTGGGGGGGGAGAGCAGACTTCTATTGTAAGTCATGGGGATGTGAGCATACAGGGACAGTCAGATGGAACCCAAACTCCTCATCAAATTCTGTACACAGCATTGGCCATATTACGAATTAGATAACCAAAACCGATGGCCCCCAGAGGGGTCTCTAGATCCTCAAATTCTGTGTGACCTTTTTAACTTCTGCAAGTGCTCAAAAGGGTGAAAGGAGATTCCGCTATGTGGAGGCCTTCTCTCTCCTTTGCTCACATCCTGAACTATGCTTCTCCAATAGATGCTCACCCTCAGCCTTGTGCTCCAGACTCTCCGCTGTCACTCCCACCTCAGCAACTTGATTTCTCCCCTCCAATATCTAGATCAAAAACCCAAATCTCGACTGGTTCTCAGACCATTGCTCCCTTGCTGAGGTCGCAGGTAATGAGGTACCACTCCATTCACTCACTCCTCTCCTCTCCTGTCAGTGCCCGCACCGGGTCCCACCCAGTCCTCTTACCACCTAATGCAAAGCTCAAACCCGCTGAGAAGAATCCTCAGACCCTAATACAGGATGTAATGAAAATGGCCTTTAATGTTGCTTTGTCATCACTAAAAACAGGTTACTAAGAATTTAAAGTCCCTCACAGGCTTTTTGGAATCTCACTCCCGTCTCCCCCTCTGTTCTATCTGTTCTACTGCTCAAGTTTTTGTTGCTATTAAGATCCCAAAGCCCTCTCCCAATATTCTTTTACATCTCTCCTTCCTCATTCTCAGATCCACAGAGCTGCTCTTATCCCTGCCTTCCAAATTGTCCCCCTCTGTACCAGGCCCACAGAAAAGTCTTAACTGACCTTCTCCAGAAGTCTTCACCATGGCTGATTTAGGACTTTCAGCAAAAGAGTCCCTATAAAAGAGTTCACTGTAGATAAACTTCCTATTTTTGTGTTGCCCTGGTCTCCTTGGCAACTGGCTAAAAAATTCAGCACTCCTGATCTAGACACACCCTTACTAGTTTTTCACAAAATATTTGAAAAAAGTCCTCTGGCCTTGAGCTGGGGCTTCACAGAGATGGCTACATTTCTAAGATAAAGAAGTTACAAACTGGGCTGTATGGAAACAGCTGGAAGGGGGAAAAAAAGAAAGGGAAGACACCCCCACCCAGGTGTCCTTGAAAAGTTAACTTGCCCAAACTGAGGAAAAAACAGAAACAAAAACTGCTTTTTGTGAACTTCTGCAGACTGTGAACTTCTGAGCCCCTTCCCTTACGTGTTGGGTACAAAATTCTGAAACTACGTAACTTGGGTTTCAGGGGATTAATTGATTACAACAGAAGCAATGCCCTCTGAATCTGGTTGAATCCAAAAAAGACTGTTTCCGTGTCTTTGGTGCTATCTTAGGTGCCTTGCCTTGTCCGTCCCTACAACAGTATAATTCTATATACTTAAACATTGTTTATGTTTTCATGAAATGGTCAACAGATGTGATTAATTGTGAAATGGTGCAGATGTTTCCCAGAGTGCTCTATCATGACGCAGGTTCATCTGAAGATCAAAGAGGGGGACATACAACCCGGTTCCGCTGGGAACATATGTCCCTCACCTTAGCCATTCTATTACGAATAGGAGTTGCTGCAGGGTTGGGCACAAGAACCACTGCTCTGGTCCATGGGACACAACAAGTGACCCAATTAGAAGCAGCAATAGATCAAAACTTAAAGATTTTAGAAACCTCCATCACAGCTTTGCAGGAATCTTTAACCTCTCTCTCTGAAGTTGTTTTACAGAACAGTGGAGGGTTGGACCTCCTTTTCATGACAGAGGGGGGCCTTTGTGCTTCATTGAGGGAAGAATGTTGTTTTTATGTCGACAATACTGGAGTTGTAAAAAAATCTATGAGTAAATTAAAAAGATGCCTTGAAGAGCAACAACGAGAGAGAGAGACACAAAAAGGGTAGTTTGAGTCTTTTTTTACACAGTCCCCCTGGTTAATTACGTTTTTATCAACCCTGGCCGGTCCAATAATAATCCTCATATTATTACTAACTATAAAACCCTGTTTCCTCAACCATGTAATTTCTTTTCTCCAAGCTCAAATTGGACAAATTAAAATTATGGTAATACCCCACTAGCAGACATAGAATGTGACACCCCACAAAGATCACTTTTATGATTAAAAGTAGCCAGAAAAAGAAGTTTGGAATGAAAGGTTAATAAAATATGTACTTGTCACTTCCTGTTTTTCTGTACACTTAACGAAACACTGTTGAAATCTTGAGAACTCTTTGCTAATCTTGTTCCCAGAATGTGCTGTCCCCAATTGCCAAACTGCAGAATCTACTCCCTCACCCGGTTGAATAGAAACCTGAACTGTACTTGGATCATTGAATGTAGAAGAGAACATCCATTCAAAAAGTTATAGTCAGTTGGATTAGAAAGATAGTCGGTAAGTTTAGGAAGAAAAGTGAGTATAGGATTTGGAACAAAAGTTCTTTAGCAATAGGGTTTTGGTTAGAGAGTCAATGTAAATGTCAACACAAGTGAAGAGTCAGTCACAATGATGCACAGGGCAAAATATGTAGGAAAGCAGATATCAATAGAGACATTAGGAAATCAGGAAAAGAATAAAGTGAGTGATGGGATTAGATATTTTCAACAGGGTTGAGGATGAATATATGAGCTTAGGATAAAACAAATATGAAGTCAACAATAGGATTGACATTTGATAGCATTAGCATATCCCAAGACAGTGTCCAAAATAAGCTCTGTTGCCCCTCATTTGCCTAAATTCCCAGTGGCCTGTACACCCTTCCTGTGTACCAGGAGTGATCAAAAGGCCTGCCCTTAATACTGCTCTGCTTCTCCAATTTGAGTCCTACTGAGTGTCGGGTACAGATTCTTTATGTGAATTGGAAAGATGAGAAAACTCAAGCACCTATTGGATAGCCTCTGAATAGATTTGAAGAACTCATTTGACCCAAAAGATCCCTATTCTCACTTGATGGAATTCAGGAACCTTACAGAGGAAGGCAAAATACTTCATCAACAATGACTGCTCTTTTTGCCATTTTGGATTTTATGCACCCATGGGATCTTTCTTTAGATCCATCGGGTACTGAGAATATAAGTCAAAGAATCACACTGGGACAAGAGGCTGATTCACACACATCTCTTTCCAAATCAATTAAGGAAAGAGCCAAAGGTAAAGCATATTCATTTCCATTTGAAAAATCTTTCCTTCAGGATTCACAAAGGGTTGGCCTGAGACAAAGACCTTCCTGACTCTCAGGGCAACAGAACAATAGTTAAGCAAATGGCTCAAAGCAGGGATTCTCCACTGAGACTTTACTGGTCACACTGATATCTGAGTTTTCTGAGATGCTCGCCATTCCATTCAGCTATCCAGTACATGGCCATGTCACAGAGCTTGGAGGTAGTACATATCTTGGACACAAAACCATGAGCCTATTCTGGAGATTGGCCATAATTCAGGAAGAAAACAGCAACTTAGGAAGGTAGCAGGTATCGCCCATCAATAAGGCAAGCCGCATTCAATTCATAAATTGTGCTGGATGAATGCTGGGAAGCTTTCTATGAGACAGGACACATCCATTGATGCATTCTCTTTTCTAATGTCTACAAGCACGGACACAGTGGGATACACAGACATAGAAACACTTGCATTGTCAAACGACTTACTAGAAACAGTTCACTCCAAACCAAACAAACCGCCTTTTCTAACTATTCTCAGAACATGAGACAAAACCACAAACCCACACCCGCAATGGCACCTCCTTCCCCCAAATAGGTCTGTGACTCTCCGGAGTGTGCTCTGACTGATGGGCCATACTATGATCCTCCGAAATGGCCTGACCTGTCTCAGATCTGGTCTTCTTGGCCAACATTGTGAAGTTGTTAGAAGCCAGGAGTGAGCCACTATCTGCTTTCTCAGGAAGAGCCCCTCTTCTGAGCTTTCCTGGCATTTGGCCATCCTCACATCAGTAGGTATCAAGAAAGACTGACTCTGTCCTTTGTAAATCCAAAAAAGTGAGACCACTGGGACTAGAACTGAGACTGGCTCTGGGTGCCTGGCTTTCTGTATTTCAAGTTCAGAGAGTTCCATCACCATGGAAGTGAGATGAGATCACTTCCTTCAGGAACTGAATGAGATCACTGCCTTGGCAACCACTTTGTCATAACAATTGCTTCCAACGGTCCCATGAGATGAGGGCTGCCCCTACTTCCTGTGACACTTTCACAAGTTAGAATGGTATATCACCCGTAGGCAAAAGGGAACAGCTCTCCACACAGGCCGGGTTTGGCCCATCTCCTCTACATTAAGAAGAGATAGGCTCATTCTGACTCAACCCTTAATCCTGACCAGGTTGTTTGCCATGGAAGATGATTTTTGCTCTCTCAGGTCTTACATAGCTGCCTACATCTTCTCCAGAGGTCATTTCTGCATGGAGCTTTGAGGTTCTCAACAGATGGAAGATCCACTGCATTCCTGTATAGTAAGACCAACACTGTCCCTGCTCTTCTGTAAACATAGATGTGAATTGGAGTCATGAGAAAACCCACGAACCTATGGGATAGCCTCTGCAGAACTTTAAAGAATTCACTTGACCCCAATGATCCCTATTCTCACTTAATGGAGGTCAGGAACCTTACAGAGGAAGGCGAGAGACTCTATCCACCATGACAGTTCTTTTGTCCATTTTGGTTTTGGATGCACACATGGGATTTTTCTTTAGACCCATCATGTGCTGTGAATCTAAGCCACAGCCTCACATAGGGCCAAGAGGCTGATTCAGACACATCCATTTCCAAAGCAATTAACCGAAGAGGCACAGGTAATGACCATTCAATTCCATTTGAAAACTATTTTCTTCAGGCTTCACAAAGTGTGGCCTGAGGCAAAGACCTTCCTGACATTCAGGGCAACAGAATAGGTAAGCAAAAGGCCCAAAGCAGGGTTTCTCCACTGAGACTTTCTTGGGCATACTGATATCTGAGTTTTCTGAGATACTCACCATTCCCATCAGCTATCCAGTACATGGCCATGTCACAGAGATTGAGGTGGTACATATCTTGGACACAAAATCATGAGCGTATTCTGGAGAGTGTCCAGAATTCAGGAAGAAAACAGGAATTTAGAAAGATAGCAGGAGTTGCCCATCCATACGGCAAGCTGCAGTCCATTCATAAATTGCACAGGATGAATGCTTTGAAGCTTTCTCGTAGACAGGACACATCCATTGATGCATTCTCTTTTCTACTGTCTACAATCACGGACACAGTATGATATATAGACACAGAAACACTCACGTTGTCAAAGGACTTACTAGACACAGTCCACTCCAAAACAAACAAACCACCTTTCCTAACTATTCTCAGAACATGAGACAAAACCACAAACTCACACTCACACCCAAAAAGGCACCTCGTTCCCCCAAGTAGGTCTGTGTCTATCCGGAGTGTCCTCTGACTTGTGGGCCATACTATGTTCCCCAAAAATGGCGTGTCCTGTCTCCGATCTGGTCTCTTTAGCAAACTCTGTGAAGTTGTCAGGAGCCCGTGGTGAGAAACTACCTGCTTTCTCTGGAAAGGCCAGTCTTCATAGTTTCCAGGAATTTGGCTGTCCTCACATCAGTAGGTACCAAGAAAGAGTGACTCTGTCTTGTTAAATCCAAACAAGTGAGCCCACTGGGACATGGAGTGGGTTTGACTCTGTGTGTCTTGTTTCCTGGATCCCAAGATCACAGACTTTCATCACCAATAATGTAAGGTGAGGTCACTTCCTTCAAGAACTGAATGAAGTCACTGCCTTGGAAACCACTTTGTTTTAACAGTTGCTTCCAAGGTTCCCAAAAGATGGAGTCTGCCTCTACTTGCTGTGACTCATTCATAAGTTAGAATGGTATATCAACCATAGGCACCGGGGAACAGCTCTCCACACAGCCATGGTTTGGTCCATCTTCTCTACATTAGGAAGAGAGAGGCTAATTCAGACACATCCCTTCAACCTGACCAGGTTGTTTGCCATGGAAGATGACTTTTGCTCTCTCAGATCCTTCATACCTGCCTACACCTACTCAAGGGATTATTTCTGCAGGGACTTTTGAGGTTCTCAGCTGGTGGATGATACCCTACCTTCCTGGATTTTAAGACCAACTCTGTCCCTGCTCTTCTGTAAAGTGAGATTGAGGGAACAGTGTATGGTTAGTGTTAATAGCATGTTCGATTTGGGTTAGGAGTCATTCTGCTGGATGAATTATGGTATTGGGAACCTGTGATATTTATAAGAATATAAATGTGAAATATATGTATGAGATCAGAGATCTAGGAAAGATTTGAAGCCCAGAAAGGCATTGGGCCCTTGATTGGTATACTTAGATTGAATTATGTTCTGCACCGAGGTCTCAGATAAATCGATATACAATGGCATAGGACCCTATACCTCGGATGATTGAAAGTAGAAGAGAACATCCAGTCAAAAAGGGATAGTCTGTAGGATTAGGAAGATAGTCAGTAGGTTTAGGAAGAAGAGTGAGTCTCGGAGTTGGACCAAAAGTTCTTTAGCAATTGGTTTTCAGTTAGAGGGTGAATGTAAATGTCAGCACATGTGAAGAGACAGTCACAATGATGAACTGGGAAAAATATGTAGGAAAGCAGATATCAATAGGGGCATTAGGAAATCAGGAAAAGTATAAAGTGAGTGATAGGATTAGATATTTTCAACAGGCTTGAGGTTAAATATATAATCTTAGGAAGAAACAAATATGTAGTAACCAATAGGATTGACATTTGAGAGCAGTAGGCACCCTGGACGTAGATGCTTTTAGTAATCCATGGTCACTTTCCATTTAGGCTTTGGTACAATCATATGTGTGACCTTTGCATTTTGTGTCCAGAATACTACTGTGGTAAAATGTATATGTAGATCAGGTGACATAAGTATTTCTTCCACCATAAAGGGGAGTAATATTCTGGAAACTTATAAATTAGTACTGGGGATACAAATAGGTGTACCTTGTGTTGATGATTATTGAGATGATGCATGAATAGACCATATTGTGAATAAAGTATGTAACTGGATCCAACATTAAATAATGGATTGAGTTTGCATCTGAAAATATATTGGAAATCTTATATTGATATATATACCATCATTCCAACGAGTTATATATGCAATGGTATTATTAGGGTTACGGTTTATCGTGAAGAGTGAGTTTTGCTTCAAAAATGATTATGGAATCGAAAATAATGTGTTTAGAAAGAAGTCTAGTGAAAAGACCAGTAAAGAAACATGGAGGAATACATGTGTTCTGAAGTAGTAAGTAATTGAAAGTGAACCAAATGCCAAAAAAATTTGTGAAGTTGTGGATGAAAAAATACATCCTATGATGTCCATAAACTGAAGAAATAGTAATGTACCAGTGTTGAGTAAAAATGAACTTCAAATTACACATCATGTCCCATAGCAATCTACTTGCATTGATGTTAAACTGGGTCAGTTACTGTAGAAATATTAGGATTTTTAAGCACCATCCACTGAACTTAGTTTTCAGTAGTAGGAAACCAAAATATATTTCAGGTGTATGAATATTACTGAGAATAATCTTGTGAAAATTTGAATTTAAATGAACATAAATGAATATGAATGAATTTAGGGAGTGTATAATAAGACACATATTTTTCATATTTTTTTAAAATCCGTAGAATATACACACACACACACGCACACACACACACACACATGCACACACACACACACATTAATATTTAGCAATATATATGCCAATCGATATTCATCATGAAATATAATTCATTCACAAATGGAAAAATATTCATTTTACTGAACATGGATTTATGTATAGTGTTTTTCACTAGGAAGCTCACCCATAGGTGGAATTTTCAGTTCCATCATTATTTAGGGAGAGTCATCTCTTCTCACAATTTTTATACTCCAAAGTCAGGGATCTTACAAGAATGTACGTGTGATACCAGGTAGGATATTGTATATGCATAAAAAAATTACATGTGCTGAATAGGATACAGAGAAAGGGAGACAGGAATTTACATATGTGATAACTTTAAAAAATCATGGAGAAATATTAAAATGAAAAGTTTACTAAATTTAAAACACATACTCTTGATAAAGAGGAAGACAAATACAAATATACACCATGTTTCCTATAAAAGGAGTGTACTTCTATTCAGTTAGGTTTTTTTTTCTCCATGATATTAGGATTAGTAGTCAGAGTCTAGTAGGGTATGGGTTAGTGTCAGGGATTCAGTATTTCAAATGGAAAATAGGAAAATGAATCTAATGTGTATGCAAACATGTGATACACAAAAATCTTCCCTCTCTTATCCAGAACAATGCCTTGACATAACCATCGCTAAAAGTAAGACACAATTAGAGAAGAGGAGTTAGAAAACCTGTGAATACATATGTGGAATGAAAAATGCTCAGGAGTTCACAACACTGGAGGTGGTAAAAGAGTTTACAAAAGTATGGGAGAGGGTAAACACTCCAGAAACATGGAGCTGTGCTGACCTAAAGACTTATTGAGAAACTTCCTCTGAGGTTAGGCACAAGAAATATATGTATGGCAATATGTAAATCAATGGTTCTGCAACTGATGTGATTCTGCAATCTGTATATGGAGTAAAAATGGGAGCTCATATCCCACTTGAATCAAAGTGTGAAATTTGATATATCAGGAAGTATGTACTGTTTTGAACAACCTACAATAAAAATTAATTAAAAAAAGAAAAAGAAATATATGTAATTGTCAGGAGATTTAGCTTCGTTTGTAGTGACACCAAAAATCTGGGTCTGCATCTATGTGACGTGGAGGACATGGTTCTTTATTTTGTAAAGAACATGAGGCAGCAGGTCTGAAATCTCCCTTTGTAGGTAAACTGTTGCTACTGGGAGCTAAGTGTCTTCCCGTGTGGTCTGTGAAGCCATTTGGTCATCCTCCACTTTTCAGGGTGTTTCTTACTGCTGCACTGGGAATTTGGTATTTGCTTCATGAAATACAATATGTTCAACTGGGACACAATGCTGGAGGGAGTTCTGTCATGTGTGGTTGGTCAGGGTCGGCAAGAGAATGTACGAACCAGGCTTCTATCCCACATAGCTTTCCCCTTGACTATAGCAACCTGATTCTGAACATTGCCCTGAAACCTCTACATATAACAAGATGCCTTTACATATAAAGGTCTGCTGCCTGCACCATGTCAGTCGCAAGATTTGGAAGCCAATGGAAGATCCAGGTGGTCCTACCAAAAATATTTATTTACACACCTATAGTCCACTGCTCTACGCCCACTACCCAGCAGGCTCCAACTTACTGGCATCTCTGTTCTACACCATTTTCACGAAACTCAGTCAATCAAGGCACTTTTTGTTATACTCATGATCAGCAACAGGATATCTTAAGGTTATCCAGTGCCACCTGGTCATGGGGATTTCAAAAATTTCATGGTATTAATCTAGTCATTTTTCAAGGATGAAGTTGGAGGCACTGTGGGTTTCATTTAATTCAGGAACCATTAAATGGTGAGGAAGCTCATTTCAATGAAAGCTCTGGAGAACACTCACAGGCAAGCCTTCCTAAAGAGTGGCCAAAAGGACACATGAATCCAGGCCCATTGATGTATACAATGTGAGGTCCATGTGTGTTTGGACTCTCAACTATGGCTACCAAGTCTTTAAGAATTAAATCATGTGATATCCATGGCTCAGAATCCCTGAGCTCTGTGGAAAGCCATCCTGGGCCTAGATCTCAGTTTCCAAAAGCGATTCTCATGCGTGGTCTCCTAAAATCCCAACACTATTCATGGCAATACTTCTCTGAGGTCAGTTCCAGAACTCAGTCTCTAAGGGGAATCACACCAGAGTTCAAGCCCTGGTGGACCCAGTCATCTCTTCCAACTACCACACAAATTACCACAATTAAAACAAGAACCCTCCCATATGGCCCTCATCTTCTTTCATATAGACACTCATCATAATCTGGCTGGAGGTTTCCATGAGGGGCACAGACCAAGACAGTGTCCCAAATAAGCTCCTTTGCCCATCATTTGCCTAAAGTCAAGGTGGCCTGGACACCCATCCTGTGAACCAAAAGTGATCAAATAGGCCTGCCGTTAATACCGCTCCATGTGGGGTTTAGATTCTTTATGTGAATTTTAGTCATGAGAAAACCCAAGCACAATGGGCTAGCCTCTGCAGGTTTTGTAGAACTCTTTTGACCCAAAGGAACCCATTCTCACTTGATGGAGGTCAGGAACCTTACAGAGGAAGTTGAGAGACTTCATCCCAATAATTGTTCTTTTGGCGAATTTTCTTTTGGATGCACACATGGTAACTTTCTTTAGATCCATCAGGTGCTGAGAATCTAAGCCACAGCCACACACAGGGCCAAGGGCCTGATTCAGACACATCCCTTTCCAAAGCAATTAAGGAAAGTGCCACAAGTATGCCCATTCATTTCCATTTGAAAACTGTTTTCTTCAGGCTTCACAAAGGGGTGGCCTGAGGCAAAGACCTTCCTGACATTCAGGGCAACAGAACAATAGGTAAGCAAAAGGCCCAAAGCAGGATTTCTCCTCTGAGACTTTCCTGGTCACACTGATATCTGAGTTTTCTGAGATGCTCGCCATCACCTACAGCTATCCAGTACATGGCCATGTCACAGAGCTTGGAGGTGGTACATATCTTGGACACAAAACCATGGGCCTATTCTTGAGATTGGCCGGAATTCAGGACGAAAATAGAAACTTAGGAAGGTAGCAGGTGTTGCTCATCGATAAGGCAAGCTACAGTCCATTCATAAACGGGGCAATATGAATGCTGAGAAGCTTTCTACTAGACACGACACATCCATTGATGAATTCTCTTTTCTAATGTCTACAACCACGGAAACAGTGGAATACACAGACATAGAAACACTCGCCCTGTGAAAAGACTTACTAGAAACAGTCCACTTCAAATGAAACAAACCGACTGTCCTACCTATTCTCAGAAAATGAGACAAAACCACAAACCCACAACCACACCCACAAAGCCACCTCATTCCATTAAGTAGGTCTGTGACTATCCAGAGTGTCCTCTGACTTGTGGGCCATAATATGTTCCCCCAAAATGGCCTTTCCTGTCTCAGATCTTGTCTCCTTGGCCAACTCTGTGAACTTCTTAGGAGCCAACGGTGAGCAACTACCTGCTTTCTCATGAAAAACCCTGCATCCGAGCTTTCCTGGCATTTGGCCTTCCTCACATCTGTAGGTACCAAAAAATACTGACCCTGTCCTTGGTAAATCCAAACAAGTGAGACCACTGGGACTGGGACTGGGATTGGCTCTGTGTGCCTGGCTTCCTGGATCCCACGTTCAGAGAGTTCCATCACCAAGAAAGTGAGGTGAGGTCACTTCCTTCCTGAACTGAATGAGGGCACTGTCTTGGAAGCCAATTTGTCCTAACTTTTGCTTCCAAGGGTCCCAAGAGATTGAGGCTGCCCCTACTTCCTGTGACATTTTCACAAGTTAGAATGGTATATCAACCAAAGGCATCCAGGAATAGATCTCCACACAGGCCTGGTTTGGTCCATGATCTCTACATTAAAAAAAAATCTGATTCAGACACAACCTTTTATCCTGACAGGGTTCTTTGCCATGGAAGATGACTTTTGGTCTCTCAGGTCCTTTATTGCTTCCTACATCTTCTCCAGGGATCATTTCTGCATGGACCTTTGAGGTTCTCAGCAGGTGGAAGTTTTTCTACATTTCTGTATTGTAATATCAACTCCTTCCCTGCTCTTCTGTAAAGTTAGATTGAGGGAACAGTGTCCGGTTATGGTTAAAAACATGCTCGATTTGGGTTAGAAATCATTTTGCTGGATGAATGATCGTATTGAGAACTTGCTATGTGTAGAAGAATATATAGGTGAAATATATGTATGAAAAAAGAAATCTAAGTCTGATTTGAAGGCCAGAAGGGCATTGGGCCCTTGATAGGGATACGTGGTGTTGAATTACGTTCTGCAGAGTTGTCTCAGATAAATCGATATACAATGGCATAGCACCTTGTACGTTGCATGAATTAATGTAGAAGGAACATCAAGTCAAAAAGGCATGGTCGGTAGTGAAAGGTTAATAAAATTAATAAAATAGGTACTTGTCACTTCCTGTTTTTCTGTATGCTTAACAAAACACTTTTGAAATCTTGAGAAATGTTTGCTAATCTTGTTCTAGAATGTACTGTTCCCAACAGCCGAACTGCAGAATGTACTCCCTCACTCGGTGTCATGCAAATCGCCCACTCGCCCTTACCCATCACTAAACTTCCCTCTCTTCCCTCTCCAAGGAAAGTATATAAGCTCTGCTTAAGCTGTTCTCAGAGGTCTCTGCTCTATTTAATTTAGCTCTGAGCTCCAGCATGCTGGACCACAAATAAACCCTTTGCTGTTGCATGAGACAGTCTCTTGGTAGTATCTTCCTCTGACACTCGCCTGACCTTTACATATTGAGGTTCCACCGAGTTCCAGCAGTGGCGGACGAGAGACCCCAACGGGCTCCTCTCGGAGCAAGTAAGGCGCCTCTTTCCGGTTTCAGGTTTCTTGTTAGGGCTTGGCAAAATTGCTGGCGATGAAGAGCCTGGGCTCTCTCCGACGGTGGCTGAGAGACGTGTCACAGAGACAAAGGGCACCTCTCTGGAGGACCCCGCAGAGAACTCGGGAAATCAAGGAACAATAGTCTTCTCGACTCAGTGATATTTTCTTTTAGATTCGTTATTGCCATACCATTGGGTTTTGCCGGCTACTCATTCCTGGTCTCAGTGTTGGACGTTCATTGCCTGTCTTTATGGTCTTGTCTTATCTGTGTCGTGTGTCCTTGCTTTTACTGTTTGTGGAACTTTCATTATGGAACAGAGCACGTCAATGCCTCTGTCCCTGACCCTTGATCACTGGACCAAAGTCCGCTTAAGGGCTCAGAATCTTTCTTTTTTTAGTAAAACGCTGGACCTGGCAGAATCTCTGTGCCTCAGAATGGCCCATCTTTGGAGTCGTATGGCCCCTAGAAGGATCTTTCTACTTCCCACTAATTTAAAAAGTCAGAGGTATTGTCTTTCAGCCAGCGCCACATAGCCATCCGGATCAACAGCCATATATCTTAACTTGGCAGGACCTCTGCAAATCTCCTCCTCCATGGGTGAAGCCTTTCCTTGCCCCTACCTCTGCTTCTACTCCTTCCCCCATGATCTCTCAAACCCTCTCAACCTCCTCCTCCTCCACCCTCTGTTCTCCCTGAGTCACAGATTTGACTCTACTGGACTCTTCTCCCCCTCCTTATCCCCTGCCCTCGTCCCCTAACACACAACACACTCTAAGTGATTCCGCTGCTGCTGACTAAGCCTCTCTACCATTGGAGGAAGCTAAGCCGGTAATAGGATCTGACAATGGACCGATGTTCATGGCCCAGGTAAGTCAGGGGTTAGCCAGGAACCTGGGGATTAATTGGAAGTTAAATTGTGCTTATAGACCACAGAGTTCAAGACAAGTAGAAAGAATGAATAGAACCATTAAAGAGACCTTAACGAAATTAAGCTTAGAGACCAGCATAAGATTGGACTATGCTCCTGCCTTATGCAATGTTTCATGCAAGAAAAAATCCCTTTGTTTCTTTGAGTAACCTTACCACGTGTGAAATTCTTTATGGTGGCCCTCCTCCAATAGGGGACCTAAGCCCAACTGTAAGACCTAAAGATCCTTTCCACACCCCCTTGCTTGACAGACTTAAAGATCTTGAAAGAACTCAGTAATACCTGTGAAAACAGCTGGCCACTGCCTACCCAACTGGGAACCAGGGGATTCCACATCCATATCAAGTAAGAGATTTCATCTATGTAAGATGATATCAGGTGTCATCCCTGGTACCCCGCTGAAAAGGACCATACCAGGTGCTATTATAACACCTACAGTGGTAAACGTAAACAGAATCACTTCCTGGATCCATGCCTCTCATCTCAAGCCTGCTCCCTGTACAGAATCTTTCTGGAAACTGAAAAAGACTGGTAACAGTTTCAAATTGTGTATTTGCAATGTGATTAAGGTTATATACTCTCCCCTTGGCTACAAGTAGTCCTAACCCTCATCAGCCCATTAAGCAGTGATGGCTGATCACAAATCCTAGTGGAAAAGAAGTATGGTCTATCTCGCATACAGCCCCCTTAGGGACCTGGTGGCCATCTCTCCACCCAGACATTTGTTAGCTGGCTATAGGTATTTCCTATTGTGATATCCCTGATGAAGAGGATCCCACTAAAATACCATTAAATCCCTTCTGTACCATAGATAATGGAAACAAACATTATGGATGTAGGGACACGCGAGCCAGATGCAGGTTGGCTAGTCTAGATTACTAAGTTTGCCTGGCAGACTATCAAAGCCACAAAGAGTAATGGCTGTGTGGGGGAAAAGCCGACGTTTTCTGTATGTCATGGGAATGTGTGCATACAGGGGCTGCCTGATGGAACCCCAATTCTTCATCAAATTCAGTACACAGCATTGGCCACATTAAAAATTAGACAACCAAAAACTATGGCACCCAGAGGGGTCTCTAGATCCTCAAATTTTGTGTGACCTTTTTGACTTCTGCAAGTGCTCAAAAGAGTGAAAGGAAATTCCCCTATGTGGAAGCCTTTTCCCTCCTTCACTCACATTCTGAACTATGCTTCTCCAATAGATCCTTTTCCTCAGCCTTCTGCTCCAGACCCTCTGCTGTCACTCCCATCTCAGCAACTTGATTTCTCCTCTCCAATAACTAGATCAGAAACCAAAAGGTCCACCACTTCTCTGACCATCGCCCCCTTGCTGAGGTAGCAGGTACATAGGTACCGCTCCACCGACTCATTCCTCTCATCTCCTGTCAGTGCCCTCACCGGGTCCCACCAGGTCCTCTTACCAGCTAACTCAATGCTCAAACGAGCTGAGGAGAGCCCTGAGACCCTTATCCAAGATGTAATATAATTGGCCTTTAAAGTTGCTTTGTCATCACTGAAAACAGGTTACTAAAATTTAAAGTCCCTCACAGGATTTTGGGATCCTCACTCCCGTCTTTCACTCTGCTCTACCTGATCTACTGCTCAAGTTTGCTGCTAGGAAATTCCCAATACCCTTTCGCATTATTCTTTTACATCTCTCTTTTCCCTCATTCTCAGATCCTCGGAGGTGCTCTCAGCCCCAACTTCCCCGTCTTTCCCCCTCTGTACCAGGCCCACAGAAAAGTCTTAAATGACCTTCTTCAGAAGTCTTCACCATGGCTGAGTTTTGAACTTTCAGCCAAACAGTCCCAATAAAGACTTTAATGTAGATAAACATTCTCTTTTGTATTGCCCTGTTCTACTTGGCCACTGGCTAAAAATCTCAGTACTTCTAAGCTAGACAACCCCTAACTAGTTTTTCACAAAATATGTGAACAAGTCCTCTGGCCTTCAGCTGGGGCTTCACAGAGATGGCTACATTTCTAAGATAAAGAAATTACCAACCGGGCTCCATGGTAACAGCTGGCAGGGGGAAAATAAGAAAGGGAAGAAAAAGCTCTCCTCCTCCCAGGTGTCCTTGAAAAGTTAACTTGCCCAGAACAGAAGGAAAAACAGAAACAAATACTGCTTTTTCAAACTTCTGAAGACTGTGAACTTCTGAGCCCCATCCCTTATATGTTGGGTACAAAATTCTGAAACTACCTAAACTTGAGTTTCAGGGGATTAATTGATTACAATAGAAGCAATGCCCTCTGAATCCGGTTGCAACCAAATAGGACTGTTTCCCTCTCTTGAGTGCTATCTTAGGTGCCTTGCTTTGTCAGTGCCTACAACAGCATAATTCTATATACTTAAACATCGTTTATGTTTTCATGAAATGATCAAGATATGTGATAAATTGTGTAATGGTGCAGATGTTTCCCAGAGTGCTCTATCATGACGCAGGTTCATTTGAAGATCAAATAGGGGGGGCATACAACCGGTTCCACTGAGAACATATATCCCTCACTTTAGCCATCCTATTAGGATTAGGAGTTGCTGCACGGGTGGGCAGAGGAACCAGTGGCATTGTCCATGGGACACAAAAGATGACCCAATTAGAAGCAGCAATAGAGCAAAAGTAAGATATTAGAAACCTCCTTCAGGGCTTTGCATGAAACTTTAACCTCTCTCTCTGAAGTTGTTTTACAGAACAATTGAGGGTTGGACCTCCTCTTCATTAGAGAAGGGGGCCTTTGTGCTGCATTGAGGGAAGAATGTTGTTTTTATGCTGACTATACTGGAGTTGTAATAAAGTCTGTGAGTAAATTTAAAAGACACCTTGAAGAGCATCAACAAGTGAGAGAGGCCCAAAAAGGGTGGCTTGAGTCTTGGTTCACACAGTCCCCCTGGTTAACTACGTTTTTATCAACCCTGGCCGGTCCAATAATAATCCTCATATTATTGCTAACTATAAAACCCTGTTTGCTCAACCGTGTAATGTCTTTTCTCCAGGCTCAAATTGGACGAGTTAAACTTATGGTAATACCCCACTAGCAGACATTGAATGTGACACCCTCCAATGATCATTTTTATGATTAAAATTAGCCAGAAGAAGAAGTGGGGAATGAAATATTAATAAAATAGGTACTTGTCACATCTTGTTTTTCTGTATGCGTAACAGAACACTGTTGAAATCTTGAGAAATGTTTGCAGATCTTGTTCCCAGAATGTTCTATCCCCAGCTGCCAAATTGCAGAATGTACTCCCTCTCCCAGTTGCATGCAAACCGCCCACTCACCCTGACCCATCAATACAATTCCCTCCCTTCCCTCTCCAGGGAAAGTATATAAGCTCTACTTCAGCTATTCTCAGGGCTATCTGCTCTATTCAGGTGAGCTCTGAACCCCAGCATGCTGGACACCCAATAAACCCTTTGATGTTGCATGAGATAGTCTGTTGGTAGTCTCCTCCTCTGAAGCTCGCACCACATTTACTTGGATGATTAAATGTAGAAGAGAACATCCAGTCAAAAAGGGATAGTCTGTAGCATTAGGAAGATAGTCAATAAGTTTAGGAAGAAGGGTGAGTATAAGATTTGGAACAAAAGTTTCTTAGCAATAGGATTTCGATTAGAGAGTGAATGTAAATGTCAGCACAGGTGAAGAGTCAGTCACAATGATGAACTGGGGAAAATATGTAGGAAAGCATATATCAATATAGACATTACAAAATCAGGCAGAGTATAAAGTGAGTGATAGGATTAGACATTTTGAACAGGGTTGAGTTTAAATATATAATCTTAGGAAGAAACAAATATGTAGTCACAAATAGGATTGACATTTGAGAGCATTGGGCAAATTTCAGGTGGATGAATATTTCTGAGAATAATCTTGTGAATAGTTGATTATAAATCCACATACATGAACATGAATGAATTTAGGGAGTGAATATAAGACACATATATTTCATATTTTGAAAAATCTGGAGAGTGTATATATATATATATATATATATATATATATATATATACACACATATGTATACATATACATAAAACACACACACAGACAAAAAAGTAGCAATATATATGTCAATCAAAATTCATTATAAAATATATACCATCCACAGATCTAAAAATATTCATTTTACTGAACATGGATTTATGTATAATGCTGTTCAACTAGCAAGCTCACCCATAGGTTGAATATTCAGTTCCAACAGGGTTTAGTAGGAGTGATCTCTTCTAACAATTTGTATCTGCCAAGTCAGCCACCTCACAAGAATGTACGTGTGGTACCAGATAGGAATCTATATGTGCATATAAGAATACAGAGAAAGGGAGACAGGAATTCACATATTTGTTAACCTTAAAAATACAAGGACAACTATTTCAACAAACAATTGACTAGATTTATAACTCCAACTCTGTATCATGCAAAAGGCAAGTCCATCTATACACCATGCCTACTCTGAACTGCTTGTATTTCTATTCTTTATGGGTTATTTTTCTCCATCATATTAGGATTAGTAGTCAGAGTCTGGTAGGGTATGGGTTAGAGTCAGGTATTCAGTATTTTGAATTGAAAATAGGACACTGAATCCAATGTGTATGCAAATATATGCTATGGAAAAATCTTCCCACTCTCCTCCAGAACAATGCCTTGACATTACCTTCGCCCCAAGTAAGACACAATTAGAGGAGAAGAGTTAGAAAATCTGTGAATACATATCTAGAATGGAAAATGCTCCAGATTTCACATCTTTGGAGGTGGTAGAGGAGTTTCCAAAAGTAAGAGACAGGGTAAACACTCCACAAACATGGAGCTCTGCTGGCCAAAAGACTTTTTGAGAATCTGCCTCTGAGGTTGGGCACTTGAAATATATGTTGTTGTCAGGAGCTTTAGCTTTATTTGTAGTGAAACCATCAAAGCTGGATCTGCATCTATGTGACCTGGAGGAAATGGTTACTTATTTTCAAATAAAAATGAGGCAGCAGTGATGAATTCTCTTTTTGTAGGTAAACTGTGGCCACTGAGGGCTAAGGGTCTTCCCGTGTGGACTGTGAAACCAATGGTCATCCTCCAATTTTCGTGGTGTTTCTTGCTGCTGCACTGGGAGTTTGGTATTTGCTTCATGAAATACAACGAGTTCAAATGGGACACAGTGCTGAAGGGAGTTCTGTCAGGTGTGGTTGGCAGGGTCTCCAGGAGAATGCACCAACCAGGGTTCTATCTCAAGTAGCTTGCCCCCTTGACAATAGCAACATGATACTGAACATTGCCCTGAAACCTCTCCATATAAAAATATGCCTTTACATATATGGGTGTGATGGTTGCACCATGTCAGTCACAGCCATTTGGAAGCCAATGGAAGATCCACATGGCCCCATCACAGATGTTTTATCACACATTTGCATAACACAGCTCTAGGCCCACTACTTACCAGGCCCCAACTTACTGGCATCTCTGTTCTACACCATTTTCATGAAACCCAGTCAATCAAGGCCCTGTCTGTTATACTCATGATCATCAACAGGACATCAAAGGTCCTCCAGTGCCAGCTGGTCATCGGAATTTCTAAAATTTCAGGGTAATTATCTAGCATTTTTTCACAGATGCATTTGGAGGCAATGTTGGTTTCAATTCATTCAGGAACCATTAAATGGTGAGGAAGCTAATTTCAGGGAAATCTCTGGAGCACTCTCACAGGCAAGTCTACCCAAAGAGTGGCCAAAAAGTCACATGAAGCCAGGCCCATTGAGGTCTACAATGCGAGGTCCAAGTGTGTTTTGAATCTCAATTATGCCTGCTAAGTCTTTCAGAATAAAATCATGTAATATCCTGGCTGTGATTCCCAGTGTTCTGTGGAAAGCCACTCTGGGCCTTGATCCCAGGTTCCAATGGCAACTCTCATTCCTGGCCTCCTAAAATCCCAACACAATTCATGTCAATACTTCTCTGAGGTCAGTTCCAGAACTCAGTCTCTAAGGGGAATCACAGCAGAATTCAAGCCCAGGTGGACCCAGTCATCTCTTCCAACTGCCACACAAATGACCACAATTATAACCAAAACACTCCTACATGGCCCTCATCTTCTACCATAAAGATACTCATCATAACATCTGGATGGAGGTTTTCATGAGAGGCACATCCCAAGACAGTGTCCAAAATAAGCTCCCTTGCCCCTCATTTGCCGAATGTCAGGGTGGCTTGGACACCCTTCCTGTGAACCAGGAGTGATCAAATAGGCCTGCCCTTAATACTGCTTCGCTTCTCCAATTTGAGGCTCTCTGACTGTGGGGTCTAGATTCTTTTTGTGAATTGGAGTCATGAGAAAAGCCAAGCACCTCTGCAGAGATTTGAAGAACTCATTTCACCAAAAGGATCCCTATTCTGACATGATGGATTTCAGAAACCTAACAAAGGAAGGCAATATAATTCATGCACATTGATTGAACGTTTTTCCATTTTGGTTTAGATGCACATATGGGATCTTTCTTTACATCCATCAGGTGCTGAGAATCTAAGTCACAGCCTAAAACAGGGCAAAGGGCCTGAATCAGACACATCCTTTTCCAATGAAATTAAGCAAAGAGCCAGAGGTGATGCACATTCATTTCCATTTGAAAACTGTTTTCTTCAGGCTTAACAAAGGGGTTGCATGAGACAAAGACCTTTCTGATATTCAGGGCAACAGAACAATAGGTAAGCAAAAGGCCCAAAGCAGGGTATCTCCACTGAGACTTTCCTGATCACACTGATATCTGAGTTTTCTGAGATGCGGGCCATTCCATTCAGGTATCCAGTACATGGCCATGTCAAAGACCTTGGATTTGGTACATATCTTGGACACATAACCATGAGCCTATTCTAGAGAGTGGCCAGAATTCAGGAAGAAAACAGGGACTTAGGAAGGTATTAGGTGTTGCCCGTGCATAAGGCAAGCCACACTCCATTCATAAATTGGGAAGGATGAATGCTGGGAAGCTTTATACTAGACATGACACATCCATTGCTGCATTCTCTTTTCTCATGTCTACTACCACAGGCACAGTGGGATACACAGACATGGAAACACTCACCTCTTCAAACGACTTACCGGAAACAGTTCACTCCAAAACAAACAAACCGCCATTCCTACCTATTTTCAGAACATGAGACAAACCACAAACCCACACCCACTCCCAAAAAGGCACCTCCTTCCCCATAGGTGTGTGACTAACCAGAGTGTCCTCTGACTGGTGGCCATACTCTGTTCTTCCGAAATGGCCTGTCCTCTCTCAGATCTGTTTTCCTTGGCCAACTCTGTAAAGTTGTAAGGAAAAAGTGGAGAGCCACTACCTACTTTCTCAGGAAAGCTCCCTCTTCAGAGCTCTCCAGGCATTTGGTAATCCTCACTTCAGTAGGTACCAAGAATGACTGACTCTATCTTTGGTAAATTCAAACAAGTGAGCCCACTGGGACTGGGACTATGACTGCCTCTGGGTGCCTGGCTCCTTGGATACAAAGTTCAGAGAGTTCCATCACCAAGGAAATGAGGTATGTCACATTCTTTGGAAATGAATGAGGTCACTGCCTTGGCAAATGTATATCTTATGATGTGCAAAAACTGAAGAAATAATAATGTACCAGTGTCGAATACAAATGAATGACAAATTACATATCATGTCCCATAGGAGTCTACTTGCATTGATGTTAGACTGGGTCAGTTACTGTAGAATAATTAGGATTTGTATGCACCATTCACTGAAGTTAGTTTTCAGTACTAGGAAACAAATATGAATTTCAGGAGGATGAATATTTCTGATTATAATCTTGTGAAAAGTTGATTATAAATCCACATACATGAACATGAATGAATTTAGAGAGTGTATATTAGACACATACATTTCATATTTTGAAAAATTTGGAGAGTATATCTATATCTATATCTATATCTATATCATATATATATATATATATATATATATATATACACACACACACACACACACAAACACACACACACAACACTCACAGACATTAAAAAGTACCAATATAAATGCCAATCGAATTCATCAGTAAATATATATCATCCACAAATGCAAAAATATTTATTTTACTGAACATGAGTTAATGTATAATGTTGTTCTACTAGGACGCTCTCCTATAGGTTGAATTTTCATTTCCAACAGCATTTAGGAGGAGTGAACTCTTCTCACAATTTGTATCTGCCAAGACAGCCACCTCACAAAAATGTACGTGTGATACCTGGTAGGATTCTATATATGCATATAAATATGCATGTGTGAATAGGCTACAGAAAAGGGAAACAAGAATTCACATATTTGTTAAGTTTAATAACACATGGAGAATATTTCAATTAAAATTTGACTAGATTTATAACTCCTACCTTATATAATGCAAATGTCAAGTCCAACTATACAACATGTCTCCTCTGAAGTGCTTGTATTTCTATTGTGTTGGGTTAATTTTCTCCATTATATTAGGATGAATAGTCTGAGTCTACTAGGTATGGGTTAGTGTCAGGGATTCAGTATTTCGAATGGAAAATTGGAAAATGAATCCAATGTGTATGTAAATATATGCTGCACAAATATCCTCCTGCTCTCATCCAGAACAATGCCTTGACATTACCTTCACCCCAAGTAAGACACAATAAGAGGAGAAGAGTTAAAAAATCAGTGAATACATATCTGGAATGGAAAATGCTCAGGAGTTCACAACCTTGGAGGTGGTAGAGCAGTTTCCAAAACTAAGGGACAGGGTAAACACTCCACAAACATGGAGCTCTGCTGGCCTAAAAACTTTTTGAGAAACTGCCTCTGAGCTTCCACACTTGAAATATATGTTGTTTTCAGGAGATTTGGCTTCCTCTGTAGTGAGACCATCAAAGCTGGGTCTGCATCTATGTGACCTGGAGGACATGGTTTCTTATTTCCAATGAACTAGATGAAGCACTGCTGAATCCTCTCTTTGTAGGTAAACTGAGGCCACTGGGGACTAAGTGTCTCCCCGTGTGGACTGTGAAGCCATTTGGTCCTCCTCCACTTTTTGTGGTGTTTTTGCTGCTGCACTGTGAGTTTGGTATTTGTTTCACGAAATACTAGGAGCTAACCTGGGACACAGTGCTGGAGGGAGTTCTGTCACGTGTGGTGGGTCAGGGTCCGCAAGAGAATGCACCAACTAGGCTCCTATCTCTCACAGCTTGCCCCATTACCCCTTGTCCATATCAACCTGATTCTTAATTTTCCTCTGAAAACTCTCCATATAACAATATGCCTTTACATATAAGGGTCTGCTGGCTGCACCATGTCAGTTACAAGCCATTTGGAATCCAATGGTAGATCCACATGGCCCTACCACGGATGTTTTATCAAACACCTCACCACCACTGCTCTAGACCCACTACTCAGCAGGCTCCAACTTACTGGCATCTCTGTTCTACACCATTTTCATGAAACTCAGTAAGTCAAGGCACTGTCTGGTATAATCATGATCAGCAACAGGACATCCAATGTTTCTCCAGTGCCACCTGGTCATAGGAATTTCAAAAATTTCATGGTATTTATCTAGCCATTTTTCAAGCATGAAGTTGGAGGCACTGTGGATTTCAGTTCATTCAGCAAACATTAAATGGTGAGGAAGCTCATTTCAATGAAATCTCTGGAGAATTCTCACAGGCACCGCTTCCCAAAGAGTGGACAAAAGGTCACATTAGGCCAGGCCCATTGAGGTCTACAATGTGAGGTCCATGTGTGTTTTGACTCTCAACTATGGCTGCCATTTCTTTAAGAATAAAATCATGTGATATCTTGCTGAGATTTCCAGGCCTCTGTTGAAATCCACCCGGGGCCTAGGTCTCAGTTTCCAAGAGCGACTTTCATGCGTGGCCTCTTAAAATCCCAACAAAATTCATGGCAATGCTTCTCTGATTTCATTTCCAAAACCCAGTCTCTAAGGGGAATCACACCAGAGTTCAAGCCCACGTGGACCCAGTCATTTTTTCCAATGCCACACAAATGACCAAAATCAAAACCAAAACACTCCCACATGGCCCTCATCTTATTCCTTATAGTCAATCATCTTAACCTCTGGCTGGAGGTTTCCATGAGGGGCGCAGCCCAAGACAGTGTCCAAAATCAGCTCCTTTGCCCCTCATTTGCCTAAAGTCAGGGTAGCCTGGACACCGTTTCTGTGAACCAGGAGTGAACAAATAAGCCTGCCTTTAATACTTCTTTGTTTCTCCAATTTCAGGCCTACTGATTTTAGGTATCGATTCTTTAGGTGAGTCATGCGAAAACACAAGCACCTCTGCAGGGCTTTGAAGAACTCATTTGACCCAACGAATCCCTATTCTCATTTGATGAAGTGCAGGAACCTAACAGAGGAAGGCAAGAGACTTCATGCACAATGAATGATATTTTTTGCCATTTTGGTTTTGGAAGCTCACATGGGATCATTCTTAAGATCAATCAGGTGCTGAGAATCTAAGTCACAGCCACACACAGGTCCAAGAGGCTGATAAAGACACATCCCTTTCCAAAGCAATTAAGCAAAGAGCCACAGGTGAGGCCCATTCATTTCCATTAGAAAACTGTTTTTTCAGGCTTCACAAAGGGGTGGCCTGTGGCAAAGACCTTCCTGACATTCAGTGCAACACAACAATAAGTAAGCAAAAGGCCCAAAGCAAGGTTTCTGCACTGAGACTTTCCTGGTCACACTGATATCTGAGTTTTCTGAGATGCTCGCCATTCTCTTCAGCTATCCAGTACATGGCCATGTCACAGAGCTTGGAGGTGGTACATATTTTGGACACAAATCCATGGGCCTATTCTGGAGAGTGGCCAGAATTCAGGAAGAAAACAACAACTTAGAAAGATAGCAGGTGTTGCACATCGATAAGACAAGCTGCAGTCCATTCATATATTGGGCAGGATGAATTATGGGAAGATTTATACTAGACAGGACACATCCATTAATGCATTCTCTTTTCTAATGTCTACAACAACGGACACAGTGGGATACACAGAAACAGAAACACTCGCCGTGTCAAATGACTTACTAGAAACTGTCCACTCCAAACCAAACAAACCGCCTTTTCTATTTATTCTCAGAACATGAGACAAAACAACAAACCCAAACCCACTCCCACAAAGGCACCTCCTTCCCCCAAGTAGGTCTGTGACTATCCGGAGTGTCCACTGACTGGTGGGCCATACTATGTTCCCCCGAAATGGCCTGTCTTCTCTCAGATCTTGTTTCCTTGACCAACTCTGTGAAGATGTCAGGAAAAAGTGGTTAGCCACTACCTGTTTTCTCAGGAAAGGTCCATCTTCAGAGCTCTCCTGGCATTTGGCCATCCTCACATCATTAGATACCAAGAAAACTGACTCTGTCCTTGGTAAATCCAAACAAGTGAGCCCACTGGGACTGGGACTGGGACTGCCTCTGGGTGCCTGGCTTCTTGGATACCAAGTTCAGAGAGTTCCATCACCAAGGAAATGAGGTATGTCACATTCTTTGAAACTGAATGAGGTCACTGCCTTGGCAACCACTTTGTCCTAACAGTTGCTTCCAAGGGTAACATAAGATGGAGGTTGCCCCTACTTCCTGTGACACTTTCATAAGATAGAATGTATATCAACCATTGGCACCCGGGAACAGCTCTCCACTCAGGCCTGGTTTGGTCCATCTTCTCTACAATAAGAAGAGAGAGATTCAGATTCAGACACATCCCTTCATCCTGACCAGGTTGTTTGCCATGGAAGATGACTTTTGCTCTTTCAGGTGCTTCATACCTGCCTACAACTTCTCCAGGTATCATTTGTGCATGGACATTTGAGGTTCTCATCAGGTGGAAGGTCCCCAACTTTCCTGTATTGTAAGAACCACTCTGACAGCTCTTTTGTCCATTTTGGTTTTGGATTCACACATGGGATTTTTCTTTAGACCCATCATGTGCTGTGAATCTAAGCCACAGCCTCACATAGGGCCGAGAGGCCGATTCAGAAACATCCATTTCCAAAGCAATTAAGCAAAGAGGCACAGGTAAGGACCATTCATTTCCATTTGAAAACTATTTTCTGCAGGCTTCACAAAGTGTGGCCTGAGGCAAAGACCTTCCTGACATTCAGGGCAACAGAATAGGTAAGCAAAATGCCCAAAGCAGGGTTTCTCCACTGAGACTTTCTTGGGCATACTGATATCTGAGTTTTCTGAGATACTCACCATTCCCATCAGCTATCCAGTACATGGCCATGTCACAGAGATTGAGGTGGTACATATCTTGGACACAAAATCATGAGCGTATTCTGGAGAGTGTCCAGAATTCAGGAAGAAAACAGGAATTTAGAAAGATAGCAGGAGTTGCCCATCCATACGGCAAGCTGCAGTCCATTCATAAATTGCACAGGATGAATGCTTTGAAGCTTTCTCGAGGACAGGACACATCCATTGATGCATTCTCTTTTCTAATGTCTACAATCACAGACACAGTATGATATATAGACACAGAAACACTCACCTTGTCAAAGGACTTACTAGACACAGTCCACTCCAAAACAAACAAACCAGCTTTCCTAACTATTCTCAGAACATGAGACAAAACCACAAACTCACACTCACACCCAAAAAGTCACCTCCTTTCCCCAAGTAGGTCTGTGACTATCCGGAGTGTCCTCTGACTTGTGGGCCATACTATGTTCCCCCAAAATGGCGTGTCCTGTCTCCAATCTGGTCTCTTTGGCCAACTCTGTGAAGTTGTCAGGAGCCCATGGTGAGAAACTACCTGCTTTCTCTGGAAAGGCCAGTCTTCATAGTTTCCAGGCATTTGGCTGTCCTCACATCAGTAGGTACAAAGAAAGAGTGACTCTGTCTTGTTAAATCCAAACAAGTGAGCCCACTGGTACATGGAGTGGGTTTGACTCTGTGTGCCTGGTTTCCTGGATCCCAAGATCACAGACTTTCATTACCAAAACTGTAAGGTGATGTCACTTTCTTCAAGAACTGAATGAAGTCACTGCCTTGGAAACCACTTTGTTTTAACAGTTGCTTACATGGTTCCCAAAAGATGGAGGCTGCCTCTACTTGCTGTGACTCAGTCATATGTTAGAATGGTATATCAACCATAGGCACAGGGGAACAGCTCTCCACACAGGCATGGTTTGGTCCATCTTCTCTACATTAGGAAGAGAGAGGCTAATTCAGACACATCCCATCAACCTGACCAGGTTGTTTGCCATGGAAGATGACTTTTGCTCTCTCATGTCCTTCATAGCTGCCTACATCTTTTCCAAGGATCATTTCAGCATGGACCTTTTAGGTTTTCAGCAGCTGGAAGATCGCCTATATTCCTGTATTGTAAGACCAACTCTGTCCCTGCTCTTCTGTAAAATTAGATTGAGGGAAAAGTGTATGGTTAGGGTTAATAACATGTTCAATTTGGGTTAGGAATCATTCTCTGGAATGAATATTTGTATTAGGAACCTGCGATATTTATAAGAATATATAGGTGAAATATATAAGTATGAAAACAGAAATCTAGGTAAGTTTTGAAGCCCAGAAGGGCATTGGGCCCTTGATTGGGATACTTAGCATTGATTTATGTCCTGCACAGTTGTCTCAGTTAAATCAATATACTATGGCATAGGACCTTCTAATTTGGATGATTGAATGTGGAAGAGAACATCCAGTCAAAAAGGGATATTCAGTAGGATTAGGAAAATCGTCGGTTGGTTTCGATAAAAGAGTGAGTATAGGATTTGGACCAAAAGTTCTTTAGCAATAGGGTTTCAGGTAGAGAGTGAATGTAAATGTCAGCACATGTGAAGAGTCAGTCACAATGATGAACTGGGTAAAATATGTAGGAAAGCAATATTTTGAAGACGTATAAATTAATTGGGGGTACAAATAGGTGTACCTTGTGCCTATGAATATAGAGATAATGCATGAATAGACCATACTGTGAATAAATAATATAACTGGTTCGAACTTTAAATAATGGATTGAATTGATTTCTGAAAATATACAGGAAACCTAATATTGATATACAATCATTCATTCCAAACAGTTATGCATCTAATGGTGATATTAGATTTACGGTTTATCATGAAAAGTGTGTGAGTTTTGCTTCAAAACTGATTATGAAATTAAAAAAAAAAATGTGTTTGCAGAGAAGTCTCATGAAAAGACCAGTCAAGAAACCGGGAGGAATACATGTGTTCTGAAGCAGGAAATGATTAAAAGTGAAAAAATACCTATAAAGTTGTGAACTTGTGGATGAAATATATATCCTATGATGTGCAAAAACTGCAGAAATATTAATGTAGCAGTGTTGAATATAAATGAACGTCAAAATACACATCATGTCCCATAGGCATCTACTTGCATTGATGTTAAACTGGGTCAGATACTGTAGAATTATTAGGATTTGTATGCACCATTAACAGAAGTGAGTTGTCAGTACAAGGAAACAAATATGTATTTCAGGTGGATGAATATTTCCAAGAATAATCTTGAGAAAAGTTGATTATATTTCCTCATGCATGAACATGAATGAATGTATGAATGTAGAGAGTGTATATAAGACACATATATTTCATGTTTTGATAAATCAGGAGAGTATATATATATATATATATATATATATATATATATACCAAAAAAAACACACAGAGAAACATAAAAAAGTAGCAATATATGCCAAATGAAATTTATAATGAAATATATAACATCTACTGATGCAAAAATATATACTTTACTGAACATGGAATTATGTATAATGTTGTTGTACTAGGAAGCTCACCCATAGGTTGAATTTTTAGTTCCAACAGCGTTTAAGAGGGGTAGTCTCTTCACACAATTTATATCTGCCGAGTCAGCAACCTCACAAAAATGTACGTGTGATACCAGGTAGGATTCTATATGTACATATAAAAATACATGTGCTGTATAGGCTACAGAGAAAGGGAGGCAGGAATTCACATATTTGTTAATTTTAAAAACACATGAAAAACTATTCCAAATAAAAATTCACTAGATTTATAACACCCACCATTTATTATGCAAAAGAAAAGTTCAAAAATACACCATGCCTCCTCTGACCTGCTTGTATTTCTGTTCTATTTGGGTTATTTTTCTCCATCATATTAGGATTAGTAGTCAGAGTCTAGTAGGGTATGTGTTAGTGTCAGGGATTCAGTATTTTGAATGGAAATTAGGAAAAAGAATCCAATGTCTATGAAATATGTGCTACACAAAATATTTTCCCTCTCTCATCCAGAACAATGCCTTGACATTACCTTCGCCCCAAGTAAGACACAATTAGTGGAGAAGAGTTATAAAATCTGTGAATATATAACTGGAATGGAAAATGCTCAGGAGTTCACAACCTTGGATGTGGTAGAGAAGTTTCCATAAGTAAGGGACAGGTTAAAAACTCCACAAACATGGAGGTCTGCTGGCCTAAAGGACTTCTTGATAAACTGCCTCTGAGGTTGGGCACTTGAAATATATGTTGTTTTCAGGAGCTTTAGCTTCCTTTGTCGTGAGACCATCAAAGCTGGGTCTGATTCTATGTGACCTGGAGGACATGGTTTCTTATTTTCTAATGAACATGAGGCAGCAGTGGTGAATTCTCTCTTTTAAGTAAAATGTGACCAGTGTGTGCTAAGTCTCTCCCCATCTGGGCTGTGAAGCCATTTGGTCATCCTCCACTTTTTCATGGTTTTTCTTTCTCCTGCATTGGGAGTTTGGTATTTGCTTCACGAAATACAAGGAGTTCAAAAGGGACACAGTGCTGGATGGAGTTCTGCCACATGCGGTGGGTCAGGGTCTGCAGGAGAATGCACCAACCAGGCTTCTATCCCACATAGCTTTTTCCCTTGTCTATTGCAACCTGATTCTTAACATTGCCATGAAACCTCTCCATATAACAAGACGCCCTTACATATTAGTGTCTGCTGACCTCACCATGTCTGTCACAAGCCATTTGGAAGCCAATGGCAAATCCATATGGCCACATCAGAGATGTATTATGACACACATACACACCACTGCTCTAGGCACACTACTCAGCAGGCACCAACTTACTGGCAAGTCTGTTCTAGACGATTTTCATGAAACACAGTCAATCAAGGCACTGTCTAGTATACTCATGATAAACAACAGGACATCCAAAGGTTCTCCAGAGACATGTTGTATAGTTGGACTTGACATTTGCATTATATAAGGTAGGAGTTATAAATCTAGTCAAATTTTAATTGAAATATTCTCCATGTGTTTTTAAACTTAACAAATATGTGAATTCTTGTTTCCCTTTTCTGTAGCCTATTCACACATGTATATTTATATGCATATATAGAATCCTACCAGGTATCACACGTACATTTTTGTGAGATGGCGGTCTTGGCAGATACAAATTGTGAGAAGAGTTCACTCATCCTAAATGCTGTTGGAAATGAAAATTCAACCTATAGGAGAGAGTCCTAGTAGAACAACATTATACATTAACTCATGTTCAGTAAAATAAATATTTTTGCATTTGTGGATGATACATATTTACTGATGAATTTCGATTGGCATTTATATTGGTACTTTTTAATGTCTGTGAGTGTTGTGTGTGTGTGTGTGTGTGTGTGTGTGTGTGTGTGTGTATATATATAGATATAGATATAGATATAGATATACTCTCCAAATTTTTCAAAATATGAAATATATGTGTCTAATATACACACTCTAAATTCATTCATGTTCATGTATGTGGATTTATAATCCACTTTTCACAAGATTATAATCAGAAATATTCATCGACCTGAAATATTTGTTTCCTAGTACTGAAAACTAACTTCAGTGAATGGTGCATACACATCCTAATTATTCTACAGTAACTGACCTAGTTTAACATCAATGCAAGTAGACTCCTATGGGACATGATATGTAATTTGTCATTCATTTGTATTCGACACTGGTACATTATTGTTTCTTCAGTTTTTGCACATCACAGGATATACATTTCATCCACAAGTTCACAAATTAATAAGCATTTGTTTCAACTTTAATCATCTTGCTTCAGAACACATGTATTGTCAGGGTTTCTTGACTGGTCTTTTCATGAGACTTCTTTCCAAACACATTATTTTGAATTTCCATAATCATTTTGAAGCAAAACTCACACACTCTTCATAATAAACCAAAACACTAATATTTCCATTACATATATACCTGGTTGGAATGAATGATTGTATATCAATATACGATTTCCTTTAATTTTTCAGATATCAGTTAATTCATTATTTAAAGTTCAAAAAAGTTATATTATTTATTCACAGTATGGTCTATTCATGCTTTTTCTCTATGTTCCTAGAAACAGGGTACACCTCTTTGTACCCCCGATTCTCATTTTACATCTTGAATATATTGCTCCCAGAAATGGTGAAAGAAATACTCATGTCACCTCATTATCACAGTAATATTCTGGACAAAAAATGGAAAGGTCACACTTATGATTGTACCAAAGCCTAAATGGAAATTGAACATGGATTTCTAAATACATCCATGTCCAGGTTGCCTAATGCTGTCAATTGTCAATCCTATTGGTGACTACATATTTGTTTTTTCCTAATTTATATATTCAAACTCAACCCTGTTGAAAATGTCTAATTCTATCACTCACTTTATACTTTGCCTGATTTCGTAATGTTTCTATTGATATCTGCTTTTCTACATATTTTCCCCAGTTCAACATAGTGACTGACTCTTCATATGTGCTGACATTTACATTCACTCTACAACCGAAAGTCTATTGCTAAAGAACTTTTGGTCCAAATCCTATACTCACTCTTCTTCCTAAACCTACCGACTATCTTCCTAATCCTTCTGAATATCCCTTTTTGACTGGATGTTCTCTTCTAAATTCAATCATCCAATTTACAAGGTCCTATGCCATTGTATATCGAATTATCTGAGGCATCTTTGCAGAACATAATTCAAAGCTAAGTATCCCAATCAAGGGCAAAACCCTTCAGGGCTTCAAATCATACCTAGATTTCTGTTTTCCTACTTACATTTCACCTCTATATTCTTGTAAATATTGCAGGTTCCCAATACCATCACTCATCACACAGAATCACACGTAACCCAAATCAAACCTGTTTTTAACCCCAAGTATACACTGTTTCCTCAATCATTTTACAGAAGAGCAGGGACAGAGTGGTTCTTACATTACAAGAAAGTTGGGGACCTTCCACCTGATGAGAACCTCAAATGTCCATGCACAAATGATACCTGGAGAAGTTGTAGGCAGGTATGAAGCACCTGAGAGAGCAAAAGTCATCTTCCATGGCAAACAACCTGGTCAGGATGAAGGGATGTGTCTGAATCTGAATCTCTCTCTTATTATTGTAGAGAAGATGGACCAAACCAGGCCTGAGTGGAGAGCTGTTCCCGGGTGCCAATGGTTGATATACATTCTACCTTATGAAAGTATCACAGGAAGTAGGGGCAACCTCCATCTTATGTTACCCTTGGAAGCAACTGTTAGGACAAAGTGGTTGCCAAGGCAGTGACCTCATTCAGTTCCAAAGAATGTGACATACCTCATTTCCTTGGTGATGGAACTCTCTGAACTTGGTATCCAAGAAGCCAGGCACCCAGAGGCAGTCCCAGTCCCAGTCCCAGTGGGCTCACTTGTTTGGATTTACCAAGGACAGAGTCAGTTTTCTTGGTATCTAATGATGTGAGGATGGCCAAATGCCAGGAGAGCTCTGAAGATGGACCTTTCCTGAGAAAACAGGTAGTGGCTAACCACTTTTTCCTGACATCTTCACAGAGTTGGTCAAGGAAACAAGATCTGAGAGAAGACAGGCCATTTCGGGGGAACATAGTATGGCCCACCAGTCAGTGGACACTCCGGATAGTCACAGACCTACTTGGGGGAAGGAGGTGCCTTTGTGGGAGTGGGTGTGGGTTTGTTGTTTTGTCTCATGTTCTGAGAATAGATAGGAAATGTGGTTTGTTTGGTTTGGAGTGGACAGTTTCTAGTAAGTCATTTGACACGGCCAATGTTTCTGTGTATCCCACTGTGTCCGTTGTTGTAGACATTAGAAAAGAGAATGCATTAATTAATGTGTCCTGTCTAGTATAAATCTTCCCATAATTCATCCTGCCCAATATATGAATGGCCTGCAGCTTGTCTTATGGATGTGCAACACCTGCTATCTTTCTAAGTTGTTGTTTTCTTCCTGAATTCTGGCCGCTCTCCAGAATAGGCTCATGGATTTGTGTCCAAAATATGTACCAAATCCAAGCTCTGTGACATGGCCATGTACTGGATAGCTGAAGAGAATGGCGAGCATCTCAGAAAACTCAGATATCAGTGTGACCAGGAAAGTCTCAGTGCAGAAACCCTGCTTTGGGCCTTTTGCTTACTTATTGTTGTGTTTCACTGAATGTCAGGAATGTCTTTGCCTCAGGCCATCCCTTTGTGAAGCCTGAAGAAAACAGTTTTCAAATGGAAATGAATGGGCCTCACCTGTGGCTCTTTGCTTAATGCTTTGGAAAGGGATGTGTCTTTATCAGCCTCTTGGACCTGTGTGTGGCTGTGACTTAGATTCTCAGCACCTGATGGATCTTAAGAATGATCCCATGTGAGCTTCCAAAACCAAAATGGCAAAAAATTTCATTCATTGTGGATGAAGTCTCTTGCCTTCCTCTGTTAGGTTCCTGCACTCCATCAAATGAGAATAGGGATTCCTTGGGTCAAATGAGTTCTTCAAAGCCCTGCAGAGGTGCTTGTGTTTTCGCATGACTCTAAATCACCTAAAGAATCGATACCTAAAATCAGTAGGCCTCAAATTGGAGAAACACAGAAGTATTAACGGCAGGCTTATTTGTTCACTCCTGGTTCACAGAAACGGTGTCCCGGCTACCCTGACTTTAGGCAAATGAGGGGCAAATGAGCTGATTTTGGACACTGTCTTGGGCTGCGCCCCTCATGGAAACCTCCAGCCAGAGGTTAAGATGATTGACTATATGGAATAAGATGAGGGCCATGTGGGAGTGTTTTGGTTTTAATTTTGGTCATTTGTGTGGCATTGGAAAAAATGACTGGGTCCACGTGGGCTTGAACTCTGGTGTGATTCCCCTTAGAGACTCGGATTTTGGAAATGAACTCAGAGAAGCATTGCCATGAATTTTGTTGGGATTTTAAGAGGCCACGCATGAAAGTCGCTCTTGGAAACTGAGACCTAGGCCCCGGGTGGATTTCCACAGAGGCCTGGGAATCTCAGCAAGGATATCACATGATTTTATTCTTAAAGAAATGGCAGCCATAGTTGAGAGTCAAAACACACATGGACCTCACATTGTAGACCTCAATGGGCCTGGCCTAATGTGACCTTTTGTCCACTCTTTGGGAAGCCGTGCCTGTGAGAGTTCTCCAGAGATTTCATTGAAATGAGCTTCCTCACAATTTAATGTTTGCTGAATGAACTGAAACCCACAGTGCCTCCAACTTCATGCTTGAAAAATGGCTAGATAAATACCATGAAATTTTTGAATTTCCTATGACCAGGTGGCACTGGAGAAACATTGGATGTCCTGTTGCTGATCATGAGTATACCAGACAGTGCCTTGATTTACTGAGTTTCATGAAAATGGTGTAGAACAGAGATGCCAGTAAGTTGGAGCCTGCTGAGTAGTGGGTCTAGAGCAGTGGTGGGGAGGTGTTTGATAAAACATCCGTGGTAGGGCCATGTGGATCTACCATTGGATTCCAAATGGCTTGTTACTGACATGGTGCAGCCAGCAGACCCTTATATGTAAAGGCATATTGTTATATGGAGAGTTTTCAGAGGAAAATTAAGAATCATGTTGATATGGACAAGGGGGCAATGGGGCAAGCTGTGAGAGATAGGAGCCTAGTTGGTGCATTCTCTTGCAGACCCTGACCCACCACACGTGACAGAACTCCCTCCAGCACTGTGTCCCAGGATAGCTCCTAGTATTTCGTGAAACAAATACCAAACTCACAGTGCAGCAGCAAAAACACCACAAAAAGTGGAGGAGGACCAAATGGCTTCACAGTCCACACGGGGAGACACTTAGTCCCTTGTGGCCTCAGTTTACATACAAAGAGAGGATTCAGCACTGCTTCATCTTGTTCATTGGAAAATAAGAAACCATGTCCTCCAGGTCACATAGATGCAGACCCAGCTTTGATGGTCTCACTACAGAGGAAGCCAAATCTCCTGAAAACAACATATATTTCAAGTGTGGAAGCTCAGAGGCAGTTTCTCAAAAAGTTTTTAGGTCAGCAGAGCTCCATGTTTGTGGAGTGTTTACCCTATCCCTTAGTTTTGGAAACTCCTCTACCACCTCCAAGGTTGTGAACTCCTGAGCTTTTTCCATTCCAGATATGTATTCACTGATTTTGTAACTCTTCTCCTCTAATTGTGTCTTACTTGGGGTGAAGGTAATGTCAAGGCATTGTTCTGGATGAGAGCGGGAGGATATTTGTGCAGCATATATTTACATACACATTGGATTTATTTTCCAATTTTCCATTCGAAATACTGAATCCCTGACACTAACCCATACCTAGTAGACTCAGACTATTCATCCTAATATAATGGAGAAAATTAACCCAACACATTAGAAATACAAGTACTTCAGAGGAGACATGTTGTATAGTTGGACTTGACATTTGCATTATATAAGGTAGGAGTTATAAATCTAGTCAAATTTTAATTGAAATATTCTCCATGTGTTTTTAAACTTAACAAATATGTGAATTCTTGTTTCCCTTTTCTGTAGCCTATTCACACATGTATATTTATATGCATATATAGAATCCTACCAGGTATCACACGTACATTTTTGTGAGGTGGCTGTCTTGGCAGATACAAATTGTGAGAAGAGTTCACTCCTCCTAAATGCTGTTGGAAATGAAAATTCAACCTATAGGAGAGCGTCCTAGTAGAACAACATTATACATTAACTCATGTTCAGTAAAATAAATATTTTTGCATTTGTGGATGATACATATTTACTGATGAATTTCGATTGGCATTTATATTGGTATTTTTCATGTCTGTGAGTTGTGTGTGTGTGTGTGTGTGTGTGTATGTGTGTGTGTGTATATATATATATAGATATAGATATAGATATACTCTCCAAATTTTTCAAAATATGAAATATATGTTGTTAATATACACTCTCTAAATTCATTCATGTTCATGTATGTGGATTTATAATCCACTATTCACAAGATAATAATCAGAAATATTCATCCACCTGAAATACATATTTGTTTCCTAGTACTGAAAACTAACTTCAGTGAATGGTGCATACAAATCCTAATTATTCTACAGTAACTGACCCAGTCTTACATCAACGAAAGTAGACTCCTATGGGACATGATATGTAATTTGTCATTCATTTGTATTCCACACTGGTACATTATTGTTTCTTCAGTTTTTGCACATCACAGGATATACATTTCATCAACAAGTTCACAAATTAATAAGCATTTGTTTCAACTTTCACCACTTCTTGCTTCAGAACACATGTATTGTCAGGGTTTCTTGACTGGTCTTTTCATGAGACTTCTTTCCAAACACATTATTTTGAATTTCCATAATCATTTTGAAGCAAAACTCACACACTCTTCATAATAAACCAAAACACTAATATTTCCATTACATATATACCTGGTTGGAATGAATGATTGTATATCAATATACGATTTCCTTTAATTTTTCAGATATCAGTTCAATTCATTATTTAAAGTTCAAAAAAGTTATATTATTTATTCACAGTATGGTCTATTCATGCTTTTTCTCTATGTTCCTAGAAACAGGGTACACCTCTTTGTACCCCCGATTCTCATTTTACATCTTCAATATATTGCTCCCAGAAATGGTGAAAGAAATACTCATGTCACCTCATTATCACAGTAATATTCTGGACAAAAAATGGAAAGGTCACACTTATGATTGTACCAAAGCCTAAATGGAAAGTGAACATGGATTTCTAAAAACATCCATGTCCAGGTTGCCTAATGCTGTCAATTGTCAATCCTATTGGTGACTACATATTTGTTTTTTTCCTAATTTATATATTCAAACTCAACCCAGTTGAAAATGTCTAATTCTATCACTCACTTTATACTTTGCCTGATTTCGTAATGTTTCTATTGATATCTGCTTTTCTACATATTTTCCCCAGTTCAACATAGTGACTGACTCTTCATATGTGCTGACATTTACATTCACTCAACAACCGAAAGTCTATTGCTAAAGAACTTTTGGTCCAAATCCTATACTCACTCTTCTTCCTAAACCTACCGACTATCTTCCTAATCCTACTGAATATCCCTTTTTGACTGGATGTTCTCTTCTAAATTCAATCATCCAATGTACAAGGTCCTATGCCATTGTATATCGAATTATCTGAGGCATCTTTGCAGAACATCATTCAAAGCTAAGTATCCCAATTAAGGGCAAAACCCTTCTGGGCTTCAAATCATACCTAGATTTCTGTTTTCCTACTTATATTTCACCTCTATATTCTTGTAAATATTGCAGGTTCCCAATACCATTATTCATCACACAGAATCACTCGTAACCCAAATCAAACCTGTTTTTAACCCCAAGTATACACTGTTCCCTCAATCATTTTACAGAAGAGCAGGGACAGAGTGGTTCTTACAATACAGGAAAGTTGGGGACCTTCCACCTGATGAGAACCTCAAATGTCCATGCACAAATGATACCTGGAGAAGTTGTAGGCAGGTTTGAAGCACCTGAGAGAGCAAAAGTCATCTTCCATGGCTAACAACCTGGTCAGGATGAAGGGATGTGTCTGAATCTGCCTCTCTCTCTTCTTATTGTACAGAAGATGGACCAAACCAGGGCTGAGTGGAGAGCTGTTCCCGGGTGCCAATGGTGATATACATTCTACCTTATGAAAGTGTCACAGGAAGTAGGGGCAACCTCCATCTTATGTTACCCTTGGAAGCAACCGTTAGGACAAAGTGGTTGCCAAGGCAGTGACCTCATTCAGTTCCAAAGAATGTGACATACCTCATTTCCTTGGTGATGGAACTCTCTGAACTTGGTATCCAAGAAGCCAGGCACCCAGAGGCAGTCCCAGTCCCAGTCCCAGTGGGCTCACTTGTTTGGATTTACCAAGGACAGAGTCAGTTTTCTTGGTACCTAATGATGTGAGGATGGCCAAATGCCAGGAGAGCTCTGAAGATGGACCTTTCCTGAGAAAACAGGTAGTGGCTAACCACTTTTTCCTGACATCTTCACAGAATTGGTCAAGGAAACAAGATCTGAGAGAAGACAGGCCATTTCGGGGGAACATAGTATGGCCCACCAGTCAGAGGACACTCCGGATAGTCACAGACCTACTTGGGGGAAGGAGGTGCCTTTGTGGGAGTGGGTGTGGGTTTGTTGTTTTGTCTCATGTTCTGAGAATAGATAGGAAAGGCGGTTTGTTTGGTTTGGAGTGGACAGTTTCTACTAAGTCATTTGACACGACGAGTGTTTCTGTTTCTGTGTATCCCACTGTGTCCGTTGTTGTAGACATTAGAAAAGAGAATGCATTAATGGATGTGTCCTGTCTAGTATAAATCTTCCCATAATTCATCCTGCCCAATATATGAATGGACTGCAGCTTGTCTTATCGATGTGCAACACCTGCTATCTTTCTAAGTTGTTGTTTTCTTCCTGAATTCTGGCCACTCTCCAGAATAGGCTCATGGATTTGTGTCCAAAATATGTACCACCTCCAAGCTCTGTGACATGGCCATGTACTGGATAGCTGAAGAGAATGGCGAGCATCTCAGAAAACTCAGATATCAGTGTGACCAGGAAAGTCTCAGTGCAGAAACCCTGCTTTGGGCCTTTTGCTTACTTATTGTTGTGTTGCACTGAATGTCAGGAAGGTCTTTGCCTCAGGCCACCCCTTTGTGAAGCCTGAAGAAAACGGTTTTCAAATGGAAATGAATGGGCCTCACCTGTGGCTCTTTGCTTAATTGCTTTGGAAAGGGATGTGTCTTTATCAGCCTCTTGGACCTGTGTGTGGCTGTGACTTAGATTCTCAGCACCTGATGGATCTTAAGAATGATCCCATGTGAGCTTCCAAAACCAAAATGGCAAAAAATTTCATTCATTGTGGATGAAGTCTCTTGCCTTCCTCTGTTAGGTTCCTGCACTCCATCAAATGAGAATAGGGATTCTTTGGGTCAAATGAGTTCTTCAAAGCCCTGCAGAGGTGCTTGTGTTTTCGCATGACTCTAAATCACCTAAAGAATCGATACCTAAAATCAGTAAGCCTCAAATTGGAGAAACACAGAAGTATTAACGGCAGGCTTATTTGTTCACTCCTGGTTCACAGAAACGGTGTCCAGGCTACCCTGACTTTAGGCAAATGAGGTGCAAACGAGCTGATTTTGGACACTGTCCTGGGCTGCGCCCCTCATGGAAACCTCCAGCCAGAGGTTAAGATGATTGACTATATGGAATAAGATGAGGGCCATGTGGGAGTGTTTTGGTTTTAATTTTGGTCATTTGTGTGGCATTGGAAAAAATGACTGGGTCCACGTGGGCTTGAACTCTGGTGTGATTCCCCTTAGAGACTGGGTTTTGGAACTGAACTCAGAGAAGCATTGCCATGAATTTTGTTGGGATTTTAAGAGGCCACGCATGAAAGTCGCTCTTGGAAACTCAGACCTAGGCCCCGGGTGGATTTCCACAGAGGCCTGGGAATCTCAGCAAGGATATCACATGATTTTATTCTTAAAGAAATGGCAGCCATAGTTGAGAGTCAAAACACACATGGACCTCACATTGTAGACCTCAATGGGCCTGTCCTAATGTGACCTTTTGTCCACTCTTTGGGAAGCCGTGCCTGTGAGAGTTCTCCAGAGATTTCATTGAAATTAGCTTCCTCACCATTTAATGATTGCTGAATGAACTGAAACCCACAGTGCCTCCAACTATATGCTTGAAAAATGGCTAGATAAATACCATGAAATTTTTGAAATTCCTATGACCAGGTGGCACTGGAGAAACATTGGATGTCCAGTTGCTGATCATGAGTATACCAGACAGTGCCTTGATTTACTGAGTTTCATGAAAATGGTGTAGAACAGAGATGCCAGTAAGTTGGAGCCTGCTGAGTAGTGGGTCTAGAGCAGTGGTGGGGAGGTGTTTGATAAAACATCCGTGGTAGGGCCATGTGGATCTACCATTGGATTCCAAATGGCTTGTAACTGACATGGTGCAGCCAGCAGACCCTTATATGTAAAGGCATCTTGTTATATCTAGAGTTTTCAGAGGAAAATTAAGAATCATGTTGATATGGACAAGGGGGCAATGGGGTAAGCTGTAAGAGATAGGAGCCTAGTTGGTGCATTCTCTTGCAGACCCTGACCCACCACACGTGACAGAACTCCCTCCAGCACTGTGTCCCAGTTTAGCTCCTAGTATTTCGTGAAACAAATACCAAACTCACAGTGCAGCAGCAAAAACACCACAAATTGGAGGAAGACCAAATGGCATCACAGTCCACACGGGGAGACACTTAGTCCCCAGTGGCCTCAGTTTACCTACAAAGAGAGGATTCAGCACTGCTTCATCTTGTTCATTGGAAAATAAGAAACCATGTCCTCCAGGTCACATAGATGCAGACCTAGCTTTGATCGTCTCACTACAGAGGAAGCCAAATCTCCTCAAAACTACATATATTTCAAGTGTGGAAGCTCAGAGGCAGTTTCTCAAAAAGTTTTTAGGCCAGCAGAGCTCCATGTTTGTGGAGTGTTTACCCTGTCCCTTAGTTTTGGAAACTCCTCTACCACCTCCAAGGTTGTGAACTCCTGAGCATTTTCCATTCCAGATATGTATTCACTGATTTTGTAACTCTTCTCCTCTAATTGTGTCTTACTTGGGGTGAAGGTAATGTCAAGGCATTGTTCTGGATGAGAGCGGGAGGATATTTGTGCAGCATATATTTACATACACATTGGATTCATTTTCCAATTTTCCATTCGAAATACTGAATCCCTGACACTAACCCATACCTAGTAGACTCAGACTATTCATCCTAATATAATGGAGAAAATTAATCCAACACATTAGAAATACAAGTACTTCAGAGGAGACATGTTGTATAGTTGGACTTGACATTTGCATTATATAAGGTAGGAGTTATAAATCTAGTCAAATTTTAATTGAAATATTCTCCATGTGTTTTTAAACTTAACAAAAATGTGAATTCTTGTTTCCCTTTTCTGTAGCCTATTCACACATGTATATTTATATGCATATATAGAATCCTACCAGGTATCACACGTACATTTTTGTGAGGTGGCTGTCTTGGCAGATACAAATTGTGAGAAGAGTTCACTCCTCCTAAATGCTGTTGGAAATGAAAATTCAACCTATAGGAGAGCGTCCTAGTAGAACAACATTATACATTAACTCATGTTCAGTAAAATAAATATTTTTGCATTTGTGGATGATACATATTTACTGATGAATTTCGATTGGCATTTATATTGGTACTTTTTAATGTCTGTGAGTGTTGTGTGTGTGTGTGTGTGTGTGTGTGTGTGTGTGTGTATATATAGATATAGATATAGATATAGATATAGATATACTCTGCAAATTTTTCAAAATATGAAATATATGTGTCTAATATACACTCTCTAAATTCATTCATGTTCATGTATGTGGATTTATAATCCACTTTTCACAAGATTATAATCAGAAATATCCATCCACTTGAAATACATATTTGTTTCCTAGTACTAAAAACTAACTTCAGTGAATGGTGCATACAAATCCTAATTATTCTACAGTAACTGACCCAGTCTAACATCAATGCAAGTAGACTTCTATGGGACATGATATGTAATTTGTCATTCATTTGTATTCCACACTGGTACATTATTGTTTCTTCAGTTTTTGCACATCACAGGATATACATTTCATCCACAAGTTCACAAATTAATAAGCATTTGTTTCAACTTTCACCACTTCTTGCTTCAGAACACATGTATTGTCAGGGTTTCTTGACTGGTCTTTTCATGAGACTTCTTTCCAAACACATTATTTTGAATTTCCATAATCATTTTGAAGCAAAACTCACACACTCTTCATGATAAACCAAAACACTAATATTTCCATTACATATATACCTGGTTGGAATGAATGATTGTATATCAATATACGATTTCCTTTAATTTTTCAGATATCAGTTCAATTCATTATTTAAAGTTCAAAAAAGTTATATTATTTATTCACAGTATGGTCTATTCATGCTTTTTCTCTATGTTCCTAGAAACAGGGTACACCTCTTTGTACCCCCGATTCTCATTTTACATCTTCAATATATTGCTCCCAGAAATGGTGAAAGAAATACTCATGTCACCTCATTATCACAGTAATATTCTGGACAAAAAATGGAAAGGTCACACTTATGATTGTACCAAAGCCTAAATGGAAAGTGAACATGGATTTCTAAAAACATCCATGTCCAGGTTGCCTAATGCTGTCAATTGTCAATCCTATTGGTGACTACATATTTGTTTTTTTCCTAATTTATATATTCAAACTCAACCCTGTTGAAAATGTCTAATTCTATCACTCACTTTATACTTTGCCTGATTTCGTAATGTTTCTATTGATATCTGCTTTTCTACATATTTTCCCCAGTTCAACATAGTGACTGACTCTTCATATGTGCTGACATTTACATTCACTCAACAACCGAAAGTCTATTGCTAAAGAACTTTTGGTCCAAATCCTATACTCACTCTTCTTCCTAAACCTACCGACTATCTTCCTAATCCTACTGAATATCCCTTTTTGACTGGATGTTCTCTTCTAAATTCAATCATCCAATGTACAAGGTCCTATGCCATTGTATATCGAATTATCTGAGGCATCTTTGCAGAACATCATTCAAAGCTAAGTATCCCAATTAAGGGCAAAACCCTTCTGGGCTTCAAATCATACCTAGATTTCTGTTTTCCTACTTATATTTCACCTCTATATTCTTGTAAATATTGCAGGTTCCCAATACCATTATTCATCACACAGAATCACTCGTAACCCAAATCAAACCTGTTTTTAACCCCAAGTATACACTGTTCCCTCAATCATTTTACAGAAGAGCAGGGACAGAGTGGTTCTTACAATACAGGAAAGTTGGGGACCTTCCACCTGATGAGAACCTCAAATGTCCATGCACAAATGATACCTGGAGAAGTTGTAGGCAGGTTTGAAGCACCTGAGAGAGCAAAAGTCATCTTCCATGGCTAACAACCTGGTCAGGATGAAAGGGATGTGTCTGAATCTGCCTCTCTCTCTTCTTATTGTACAGAAGATGGACCAAACCAGGGCTGAGTGGAGAGCTGTTCCCGGGTGCCAATGGTGATATACATTCTACCTTATGAAAGTGTCACAGGAAGTAGGGGCAACCTCCATCATTATGTTACCCTTGGAAGCAACTGTTAGGACAAAGTGGTTGGCCAAGGCAGTGACCACATTCAGTTCCAAAGAATGTGACATACCTCATTTCCTTGGTGATGGAACTCTCTGAACTTGGTATCCAAGAAGCCAGGCACCCAGAGGCAGTCCCAGTCCCAGTCCCAGTGGGCTCACTTGTTTGGATTTACCAAGGACAGAGTCAGTTTTCTTGGTACCTAATGATGTGAGGATGGCCAAATGCCAGGAGAGCTCTGAAGATGGACCTTTCCTGAGAAAACAGGTAGTGGCTAACCACTTTTTCCTGACATCTTCACAGAGTTGGTCAAGGAAACAAGATCTGAGAGAAGACAGGCCATTTCGGGGAACATAGTATGGCCCACCAGTCAGAGGACATCCGGATAGTCACAGACCTACTTGGGGGAAGGAGGTGCCTTTGTGGGAGTGGGGTGTGGGTTGTTGTTTTGTCTCATGTTCTGAGAATAGATAGAAAGGCGGTTGTTTGGTTTGGAGTGGACAGTTTCTACTAAGTCATTTGACACGACGAGTGTTTCTGTTTCTTTGTATCCCACTGTGTCCGTTGTTGTAGACATTAGAAAAGAGAATGCATTAATGGATGTGTCCTGTCTAGTATAAATCTTCCCATAATTCATCCTGCCCAATATATGAATGGACTGCAGCTTGTCTTATCGATGTGCAACACCTGCTATCTTTCTAAGTTGTTGTTTTCTTCCTGAATTCTGGCCACTCTCCAGAATAGGCTCATGGATTTGTGTCCAAAATATGTACCACCTCCAAGCTCTGTGACATGGCCATGTACTGGATAGCTGAAGAGAATGGCGAGCATCTCAGAAAACTCAGATATCAGTGTGACCAGGAAAGTCTCAGTGCAGAAACCCTGCTTTGGGCCTTTTGCTTACTTTATTGTTGTGTTGCACTGAATGTCAGGAAGGTCTTTGCCTCAGGCCACCCCTTTGTGAAGCCTGAAGAAAACGTTTTCAAATGGAAATGAATGGGCCTCACCTGTGGCTCTTTGCTTAATTGCTTTGGAAAGGGATGTGTCTTTATCAGCCTCTTGGGACCTGTGTGTGGCTGTGACTTAGATTCTCAGCACCTGATGGATCTTAAGAATGATCCCATGTGAGCTTCCCAAAACCAAAATGGCAAAAAATTTCATTCATTGTGGATGAAGTCTCTTGCCTTCCTCTGTTAGGTTCCTGCACTCCATCAAATGAGAATAGGGATTTTTTGGGTCAAATGAGTTCTTCAAAGCCCTGCAGAGGTGCTTGTGTTTTCACATGACTCTAAATCACCTAAAGAATCGATACCTAAAATCAGTAAGCCTCAAATTGGAGAAACACAGAAGTATTAACGGCAGGCTTATTTGTTCACTCCTGGTTCACAGAAACGGTGTCCAGGCTACCCTGACTTTAGGCAAATGAGGTGCAAACGAGCTGATTTTGGACACTGACCTGGGCTGCGCCCCTCATGGAAACCTCCAGCCAGAGGTTAAGATGATTGACTATATGGAATAAGATGAGGGCCATGTGGGAGTGTTTTGGTTTTAATTTTGGTCATTTGTGTGGCATTGGAAAAATGACTGGGTCCACGTGGGCTTGAACTCTGGTGTGATTCCCCTTAGAGACTGGGTTTTGGAACTGAACTCAGAGAAGCATTGCCATGAATTTTGTTGGGATTTTAAGAGGCCACGCATGAAAGTCACTCTTGGAAACTCAGACCTAGGCCCGGGTGGATTTCCACAGAGGCCTGGGAATCTCAGCAAGGATATCACATGATTTTATTCTTAAAGAAATGGCAGCCATAGTTGAGAGTCAAAACACACATGGACCTCACATTGTAGACCTCAATGGGCCTGTCCTAATGTGACCTTTTGTCCACTCTTTGGGAAGCCGTGCCTGTGAGAGTTCTCCAGAGATTTCATTGAAATTAGCTTCCTCACCATTTAATGATTGCTGAATGAACTGAAACCCACAGTGCCTCCAACTATATGCTTGAAAAATGGCTAGATAAATACCATGAAATTTTTGAAATTCCTATGACTAGGTGGCACTGGAGAAACATTGGATGTCCAGTTGCTGATTATGAGTATACCAGACAGTGCCTTGATTTACTGAGTTTCATGAAAATGGTGTAGAACAGAGATGCCAGTAAGTTGGAGCCTGCTGAGTAGTGGGTCTAGAGCAGTGGTGGGGAGGTGTTTGATAAAACATCCGTGGAAGGGCCATGTGGATCTACCATTGGATTCCAAATGGCTTGTAACTGACATGGTGCAGCCAGCAGACCCTTATATGTAAAGGCATCTTGTTATATCTAGAGTTTTCAGAGGAAAATTAAGAATCATGTTGATATGGACAAGGGGGCAATGGGGTAAGCTGTAAGAGATAGGAGCCTAGTTGGTGCATTCTCTTGCAGACCCTGACCCACCACACGTGACAGAACTCCCTCCAGCACTGTGTCCCAGTTTAGCTCCTAGTATTTCGTGAAACAAATACCAAACTCACAGTGCAGCAGCAAAAACACCACAAATTGGAGGAAGACCAAATGGCATCACAGTCCACACGGGGAGACACTTAGTCCCCAGTGGCCTCAGTTTACCTACAAAGAGAGGATTCAGCACTGCTTCATCTTGTTCATTGGAAAATAAGAAACCATGTCCTCCAGGTCACATAGATGCAGACCTAGCTTTGATCGTCTCACTACAGAGGAAGCCAAATCTCCTCAAAACTACATATATTTCAAGTGTGGAAGCTCAGAGGCAGTTTCTCAAAAAGTTTTTAGGCCAGCAGAGCTCCATGTTTGTGGAGTGTTTACCCTGTCCCTTAGTTTTGGAAACTCCTCTACCACCTCCAAGGTTGTGAACTCCTGAGCATTTTCCATTCCAGATATGTATTCACTGATTTTGTAACTCTTCTCCTCTAATTGTGTCTTACTTGGGGTGAAGGTAATGTCAAGGCATTGTTCTGGATGAGAGCGGGAGGATATTTGTGCAGCATATATTTTACATACACATTGGATTCATTTTCCAATTTTCCATTCGAAATACTGAATCCCTGACACTAACCCATACCTAGTAGACTCAGACTATTCATCCTAATATAATGGAGAAAATTAATCCAACACATTAGAAATACAAGTTCTTCAGAGGAGACATGTTGTATAGTTGGACTTGACATTTGCATTATATAAGGTAGGAGTTATAAATCTAGTCAAATTTTAATTGAAATATTCTCCATGTGTTTTAAACTTAACAAAAATGTGAATTCTTGTTTCCCTTTTCTGTAGCCTATTCACACATGTATATTTATATGCATATATAGAATCCTACCAGGTATCACACGTACATTTTTGTGAGGTGGCTGTCTTGGCAGATACAAATTGTGAGAAGAGTTCACTCCTCCTAAATGCTGTTGGAAATAAAAATTCAACCTGTAGGAGAGCGTCCTAGTAGAACAACATTATACATTAACTCATGTTCAGTAAAATAAATATTTTTGCATTTGTGGATGATACATATTTACTGATGAATTTCGATTGGCATTTATATTGGTACTTTTTAATGTCTGTGAGTGTGTGTGTGTGTGTGTGTGTGTGTGTGTGTGTGTGTGTGTGTATAGATATAGATATAGATATAGATATAGATATACTCTGCAAATTTTTCAAAATATGAAATATATGTGTCTAATATACACTCTCTAAATTCATTCATGTTCATATATGTGGATTTATAATCCACTTTTCACAAGATTATAATCAGAAATATCCATCCACTTGAAATACATATTTGTTTCCTAGTACTGAAAACTAACTTCAGTGAATGGTGCATACAAATCCTAATTATTCTACAGTAACTGACCCAGTCTAACATCAATACAAGTAGACTTCTATGGACATGATATGTAATTTGTCATTCATTTGTATTCCACACTGGTACATTATTGTTTCTTCAGTTTTTGCACATCACAGGATATACATTTCATCCACAAGTTCACAAATTAATAAGCATTTGTTTCAACTTTCACCACTTCTTGCTTCAGAACACATGTATTGTCAGGGTTTCTTGACTGGTCTTTTCATGAGACTTCTTTCCAAACACATTATTTTGAATTTCCATAATCATTTTGAAGCAAAACGCACACACTCTTCATGATAAACCAAAACACTAATATTTCCATTACATATATACCTGGTTGGAATGAATGATTGTATATCAATATACGATTTCCTTTAATTTTTCAGATATCAGTTCAATTCATTATTTAAAGTTCAAAAAAGTTATATTATTTATTCACAGTATGGTCTATTCATGCTTTTTCTCTATGTTCCTAGAAACAGGGTACACCTCTTTGTACCCCCGATTCTCATTTTACATCTTCAATATATTGCTCCCAGAAATGGTGAAAGAAATACTCATGTCACCTCATTATCACAGTAATATTCTGGACAAAAAATGGAAAGGTCACACTTATGATTGTACCAAAGCCTAAATGGAAAGTGAACATGGATTTCTAAAAACATCCATGTCCAGGTTGCCTAATGCTGTCAATTGTCAATCCTATTGGTGACTACATATTTGTTTTTTTCCTAATTTATATATTCAAACTCAACCCTGTTGAAAATGTCTAATTCTATCACTCACTTTATACTTTGCCTGATTTCGTAATGTTTCTATTGATATCTGCTTTTCTACATATTTTCCCCAGTTCAACATAGTGACTGACTCTTCATATGTGCTGACATTTACATTCACTCAACAACCGAAAGTCTATTGCTAAAGAACTTTTGGTCCAAATCCTATACTCACTCTTCTTCCTAAACCTACCGACTATCTTCCTAATCCTACTGAATATCCCTTTTTGACTGGATGTTCTCTTCTAAATTCAATCATCCAATGTACAAGGTCCTATGCCATTGTATATCGAATTATCTGAGGCATCTTTGCAGAACATCATTCAAAGCTAAGTATCCCAATTAAGGGCAAAACCCTTCTGGGCTTCAAATCATACCTAGATTTCTGTTTTCCTACTTATATTTCACCTCTATATTCTTGTAAATATTGCAGGTTCCCAATACCATTATTCATCACACAGAATCACTCGTAACCCAAATCAAACCTGTTTTTAACCCCAAGTATACACTGTTCCCTCAATCATTTTACAGAAGAGCAGGGACAGAGTGGTTCTTACAATACAGGAAAGTTGGGGACCTTCCACCTGATGAGAACCTCAAATGTCCATGCACAAATGATACCTGGAGAAGTTGTAGGCAGGTTTGAAGCACCTGAGAGAGCAAAAGTCATCTTCCATGGCTAACAACCTGGTCAGGATGAAGGGATGTGTCTGAATCTGCCTCTCTCTCTTCTTATTGTACAGAAGATGGACCAAACCAGGGCTGAGTGGAGAGCTGTTCCCGGGTGCCAATGGTGATATACATTCTACCTTATGAAAGTGTCACAGGAAGTAGGGGCAACCTCCATCTTATGTTACCCTTGGAAGCAACTGTTAGGACAAAGTGGTTGCCAAGGCAGTGACCTCATTCAGTTCCAAAGAATGTGACATACCTCATTTCCTTGGTGATGGAACTCTCTGAAATTGGTATCCAAGAAGCCAGGCACCCAGAGGCAGTCCCAGTCCCAGTCCCAGTGGGCTCACTTGTTTGGATTTACCAAGGACAGAGTCAGTTTTCTTGGTACCTAATGATGTGAGGATGGCCAAATGCCAGGAGAGCTCTGAAGATGGACCTTTCCTGAGAAAACAGGTAGTGGCTAACCACTTTTTCCTGACATCTTCACAGAGTTGGTCAAGGAAACAAGATCTGAGAGAAGACAGGCCATTTCGGGGGAACATAGTATGGCCCACCAGTCAGAGGACACTCCGGATAGTCACAGACCTACTTGGGGGAAGGAGGTGCCTTTGTGGGAGTGGGTGTGGGTTTGTTGTTTTGTCTCATGTTCTGAGAATAGATAGGAAAGGCGGTTTGTTTGGTTTGGAGTGGACAGTTTCTACTAAGTCATTTGACACGACGAGTGTTTCTGTTTCTGTGTATCCCACTGTGTCCGTTGTTGTAGACATTAGAAAAGAGAATGCATTAATGGATGTGTCCTGTCTAGTATAAATCTTCCCATAATTCATCCTGCCCAATATATGAATGGACTGCAGCTTGTCTTATCGATGTGCAACACCTGCTATCTTTCTAAGTTGTTGTTTTCTTCCTGAATTCTGGCCACTCTCCAGAATAGGCTCATGAATTTGTGTCCAAAATATGTACCACCTCCAAGCTCTGTGACATGGCCATGTACTGGATAGCTGAAGAGAATGGCGAGCATCTCAGAAAACTCAGATATCAGTGTGACCAGGAAAGTCTCAGTGCAGAAACCCTGCTTTGGGCCTTTTGCTTACTTATTGTTGTGTTGCACTGAATGTCAGGAAGGTCTTTGCCTCAGGCCACCCCTTTGTGAAGCCTGAAGAAAACGGTTTTCAAATGGAAATGAATGGGCCTCACCTGTGGCTCTTTGCTTAATTGCTTTGGAAAGGGATGTGTCTTTATCAGCCTCTTGGACCTGTGTGTGGCTGTGACTTAGATTCTCAGCACCTGATGGATCTTAAGAATGATCCCATGTGAGCATCCAAAACCAAAATGGCAAAAAATTTCATTCATTGTGGATGAAGTCTCTTGCCTTCCTCTGTTAGGTTCCTGCACTCCATCAAATGAGAATAGGGATTCTTTGGGTCAAATGAGTTCTTCAAAGCCCTGCAGAGGTGCTTGTGTTTTCGCATGACTCTAAATCACCTAAAGAATCGATACCTAAAATCAGTAAGCCTCAAATTGGAGAAACACAGAAGTATTAACGGCAGGCTTATTTGTTCACTCCTGGTTCACAGAAACGGTGTCCAGGCTACCCTGACTTTAGGCAAATGAGGTGCAAACGAGCTGATTTTGGACACTGTCCTGGGCTGCGCCCCTCATGGAAACCTCCAGCCAGAGGTTAAGATGATTGACTATATGGAATAAGATGAGGGCCATGTGGGAGTGTTTTGGTTTTAATTTTGGTCATTTGTGTGGCATTGGAAAAAATGACTGGGTCCACGTGGGCTTGAACTCTGGTGTGATTCCCCTTAGAGACTGGGTTTTGGAACTGAACTCAGAGAAGCATTGCCATGAATTTTGTTGGGATTTTAAGAGGCCACGCATGAAAGTCGCTCTTGGAAACTGAGACCTAGGCCCCGGGTGGATTTCCACAGAGGCCTGGGAATCTCAGCAAGGATATCACATGATTTTATTCTTAAAGAAATGGCAGCCATAGTTGAGAGTCAAAACACACATGGACCTCACATTGTAGACCTCAATGGGCCTGTCCTAATGTGACCTTTTGTCCACTCTTTGGGAAGCCGTGCCTGTGAGAGTTCTCCAGAGATTTCATTGAAATTAGCTTCCTCACCATTTAATGATTGCTGAATGAACTGAAACCCACAGTGCCTCCAACTATATGCTTGAAAAATGGCTAGATAAATACCATGAAATTTTTGAAATTCCTATGACCAGGTGGCACTGGAGAAACATTGGATGTCCAGTTGCTGATCATGAGTATACCAGACAGTGCCTTGATTTACTGAGTTTCATGAAAATGGTGTAGAACAGAGATGCCAGTAAGTTGGAGCCTGCTGAGTAGTGGGTCTAGAGCAGTGGTGGGGAGGTGTTTGATAAAACATCCGTGGTAGGGCCATGTGGATCTACCATTGGATTCCAAATGGCTTGTAACTGACATGGTGCAGCCAGCAGACCCTTATATGTAAAGGCATCTTGTTATATCTAGAGTTTTCAGAGGAAAATTAAGAATCATGTTGATATGGACAAGGGGGCAATGGGGTAAGCTGTAAGAGATAGGAGCCTAGTTGGTGCATTCTCTTGCAGACCCTGACCCACCACACGTGACAGAACTCCCTCCAGCACTGTGTCCCAGTTTAGCTCCTAGTATTTCGTGAAACAAATACCAAACTCACAGTGCAGCAGCAAAAACACCACAAATTGGAGGAAGACCAAATGGCATCACAGTCCACACGGGGAGACACTTAGTCCCCAGTGGCCTCAGTTTACCTACAAAGAGAGGATTCAGCACTGCTTCATCTTGTTCATTGGAAAATAAGAAACAATGTCCTCCAGGTCACATAGATGCAGACCCAGCTTTGAAGGTCTCACTACAGAGGAAGCCAAATCTCCTGAAAACTACATATATTTCAAGTGTGGAAGCTCAGAGGCAGTTTCTCAAAAAGTTTTTAGGCCAGCTGAGCTCCACGTTTGTGGATTGTTTACCCTGTCCCTTAGTTTTGGAAAGTCCTCTACCACCTCCAAGGTTGTGAACTCCTGAGCATTTTCCATTCCAGATATGTATTCACTGATTTTGTAACTCTTCTCCTCTAATTGTGTCTTACTTGGGGTGAAGGTAATGTCAAGGCATTGTTCTGGATGAGAGCGGGAGGATATTTGTGCAGCATATATTTACATACACATTGGATTCATTTTCCAATTTTCCATTCGAAATACTGAATCCCTGACACTAACCCTTACCTAGTAGACTCAGACTATTCATCCTAATATAATGGAGAAAATTAATCCAACACATTAGAAATACAAGTACTTCAGAGGAGACATGTTGTATAGTTGGACTTGACATTTGCATTATATAAGGTAGGAGTTATAAATCTAGTCAAATTTTAATTGAAATATTCTCCATGTGTTTTTTTTTAACTTAACAAATATGTGAATTCTCGTTTCCCTTTTCTGTAGCCTATTCACACATGTATATTTATATGCATATATAGAATCCTACCAGGTATCACACGTACATTTTTGTGAAGTGGCTGTCTTGGCAGATACAAATTGTGAGAAGAGTTCACTCCTCCTAAATGCTGTTGGAAATGAAAATTCAACCTGTAGGAGAGCGTCCTAGTAGAACAACATTATACATTAACTCATGTTCAGTAAAATAAATATTTTTGCATTTGTGGATGATACATATTTACTGATGAATTTCGATTGGCATTTATATTGGTACTTTTTAATGTCTGTGAGTGTGTGTGTGTGTGTGTGTGTGTGTGTGTGTGTATAGATATAGATATAGATATAGATATACTCTCCAAATTTTTCAAAATATGAAATATATGTGTCTAATATACACTCTCTAAATTCATTCATGTTCATGTATGTGGATTTATAATCCACTTTTCACAAGATTATAATCAGAAATATTCATCCACCTGAAATACATATTTGTTTCCTCGTACTGAAAACTAACTTCAGTGAATGGTGCATACAAATCCTAATTATTCTACAGTAACTGACCCAGTCTAACATCAATGCAAGTAGACTTCTATGGGACATGATATGTAATTTGTCATTCATTTGTATTCCACACTGGTACATTATTGTTTCTTCAGTTTTTGCACATCACAGGATATACATTTCATCCACAAGTTCACAAATTAATAAGCATTTGTTTCAACTTTCACCACTTCTTGCTTCAGAACACATGTATTGTCAGGGTTTCTTGACTGGTCTTTTCATGAGACTTCTTTCCAAACACATTATTTTGAATTTCCATAATCATTTTGAAGCAAAACTCACACACTCTTCATGA